>NC_058132.1:198944592-198994529 GCF_016433145.1 Gracilinanus agilis
TCTCCTTCTCCTTCTCCTTCTTCTTCTTCTTCTTCTTCTTCTTCTTCTTCTTCTTCTTCTTCTTCTTCTTCTTCTTCTTCTTCTTCTTCTTCTCTCTTTCTTTTTTAAACCTTTACCCTCCATCTTAGAATCAATACTGTGTATTGGTTCTAAAGCAGAAGTGTGGTAAGGGCTAGGCAATGGAGATTAAGTGACTTGCCCAGGGTCACACAGCTGGGAAGTGTCTAAGACCAGATTGTTGAGCCCTTTTCAAGACTACTCAGCTACCTTTGGTGTCTACCTTTCATTCTCACCTGTGGCTCCAAGAAGCTTATAACCAATTTATACTCAAGACAAGGCATGGGATGTCATTGGTCTTTTAGAAAACAGACAACAAAACTCTCAATGACTTTCCCTTCAAGATTATCTTATATGATATTTGATTTATATATGTCTTAAATACAGAGTAAACACATAGTCCCCCACCCCCAATTCAGATGATCATTATGCTAATGGTCCTTCATCTGAAGTCTCTCCCCATATCTATTCATTCTCCACACAACTAACCAGGTGAGTCTCATCATATTTCTCCATATTTCTCCATTAGTCCAGTGGTTCCCTATTACCTCTAGATTCAAGTATAAACTTCTTCTTCTTCTTCTTTTTTTTTTTTTTTTGGTATTTAAAGCCCTTTACAACCTGGTCCGACCCCTACCTTCCAGCCTTGTTGCATATTACTCGGTATGGTCATAATAAATTGATTTTGGAGTTCCTCATAGAAAAATACCTACCTCATCTGGTTGTGAAAATCCAGGGAGGTAATATAAGTTAAGCACTTTGCAGACCTTAAAACTACATAGACTTTCATTATAATTTCTTGATCTCCCCCACTCTAGTGCCTTCCCTTCCCAATCATCTTGTATTACCATATTGGCCAATATGGCAGCAAAGGAAAATAATAAATATTGGAGGGGATGTGGCAAAATTGGGTCACTAATGCATTACTGGTGGAGCTGTGAACTGATCCAACCATTTTGGGGGGAAGTTTGAAGTTATGTCCAAAGGGCTATAAAACAATACATACCCTTTGATCCAGTAATACCACTAATAAGTCTGCATTCTGGAGAGATTTAAAAGGGGGGGGGGGTGAGGGGAAGGACCTACTTGTACAAAAATATTTGTAGCTACTCTTTTTGTGGTGGCAAAGAATTGGAAATTAAAGGGATGTCCATCATTTGGGGAATGATAAACAGGATGATTTCAGAAAAAAACCTGGAAAGATCTCCATGGGCTGATACAGAGTGAAATAAGCAGAACTAGGAAAACATTGTACACAATAATAGCTGGAATGATCAAATGTGATAAACAGCTACCCTACGCAATACAATACTCTTGGACAATTCTGAGGAACTTGTAACAAGGCATGCTATCCACCTCCAGAGAAAGAATTGTTAGAGTCAGAACACAGATGAAGGAAGGCATGTGATTTTTCAATTGTTTATCTGGATTAATATTTGGGGGTTTGGTTTTATAAGATTACTCACAAAAATTAACAATATGGAAATATGTTTGCATGACAATACATGTATAACCCAGATTGAATCTCCTGCAACACTAGGATGGGGAAAGGAAGGGAGGGAGGGAGATAAGTTTGATCATATAACTTAGGAAAAACTTGTGTGGAAATTTCTTATGACATGTCATTGGTAAATATACATATTTATATAAAATCCAAATCACCTTGCATTTAGTTTGTTCATCTCTATGACTATATGTATGTGCTATCCCTTCTTGAGGGCAGAGACTTTCATTTTTGTCTCCATACCCTCAATGTTTTTGCATCTCAAACACATAACACAGTGCCTAGTACATAAAAGGCACTTAAATGCTCATTGATTGATTTTTCAGAGATAGCAAGATGAATAAAAGTTAGACTCTCAAGAAACTTATACTATAGTGTACACAAACAAATAAGTTTGGTGGTATAGTAGGGGACTAGTCTGAGCCTGTGATTTCATTAGTGTATGAAAGAGTAAAATAGTATTCTAGAAGATTCAAGAAGAGAGAGATTGCTTCTGGCCTGGGGCAATCATGGATAGCATCTGGAGGAGGTGGTATCTGCTTTTTATTGAAGGAAAGAAAAAACATCAATGGGGAGAGGTTAGTTGGTAAAGAATGTCTTTAGGCACCAGGAGCCACATGATCACTAAGTATATACCAGTTCCATGATAATTATTACTTATCATTCTTACAACCTCCCTTATAATACATCTAATAACTCCAAAATCTTTTCCAATTTATCACTGAATCAGTACAAAATTCTACCTAAAATTCAGTTATAAGAGGTAACCATGACTGATCAATAGACCGACAGATGCAATGGTTATTGTCTGGTCAGTTATAATTCTAAGCTGCCAGTTTTTTTTTTTTTAAGAGAGGAAGAAAAAGGTTAAAATCCCTAGATTGGATGGAATGAGCTGAAGTGTTTTCAAATGGATTTGAGAAACTGAACTGTTCCCAGGCGGAAAGATAAAATGTGAAACTGCAGTCAGTCTGGCTTTCTGGCTCGCCTAACCTTTTTACTGCTGGATAATGAGGAATCAGCTATAATTTAGACACAGTATTCTTTTCACAGATTATATTGAGGTTGGGGAGGGGGCAGGAAGGGGAGAAACTCACTTTATAGTCTTGCATCATCTCTGTTCTGCAGACAAGAATGACGCCCCCTCCTCATGAAGTACACTGGGGGGAGCCATGCCCTCTGTGTGCTGTTGTGACGAATTTCAAGTCAAGAGGGTGCTTGAATTGGATTTATTACAATTGGAAGAAAAGAAATTGTAATCTTTACGAGCCAACGACATGGAGTCCTATAATAAGAGAATGAAGGATCATTTTAAATTTAAAGCAAATTAGATTACCGGGGTCAAATCTTTCGGCAGAGACATCATGTCTTTGGAGTGTCGCTTAAATATTTGACATCCTTCCCCCCCCCCCCAGGTTTTGTATTAGCATTTAAGTGTTTTAAAAATATGGTTAATATTCTTATAGAGGAGGACTCTCCCCACCTCCCTCCCAAGCCAAGTCATAAAGAGCAGAGGGGAAAAGGAATATTATCAAAAGACATGTGAAGGGAAACTACTGGTCTGTTGCAGAGAGAAGGTTGTGGGTTTTATTTTTAAAAGGGAAAGGGTTAGTTGCATTGACTTTTAGAGCTGGGAGGGATCTCACAAAGTATACTGGTCCATTACCCTGACTCCAGGTGAGTGAGCATTGAAACCATCCCAGAAAGATGTCGGCATAATTTCAAGTGCTCTATGGATGGGGATTCCCTAGCCTCACTCGATCTTCTCTCTATTTTCAAAACAAGGAGAAGCTTCTTCCTTAAGTCTCATTGAATGATATCCCTGCAGTGTGAGACCATTTCTTCTCTATTGGTTCTCCATCAACCAATTTCTCCTCCCTCTTCTGTCCTTTAGAAGCAGCTACAACAATAGCCCATAATTGTTACGACTCAGTTTCCTATCCTGGAGCTTTCCTTGACTAATTCCTCTATCTTCTTCCCTTCCCCTGCCCCAAGAATCTTTCCCTTGATATTGCTAACTTTATTAGGAAGTCCATGAATTTATTTATGTCTCAAATACTGCTCAGCATGCTAAAGACTATGGCATCATAGATTTAGAGCTGAAAAGGGCCTTGGAGGTCATGTTGTTTTACTGTATCATTTTGGAAATACAAAACTGGTCCACAGAAGTAAAATAACTTTCCCATGGTCATACAGATTACATCCAGGTTCATGAGGCTGGGCTCCCACTCATCTGAATTACTGAGATTCAAACCCAGATCCTCTGACTCTTTCCAACTTTCTTTCCACTGCACTCAACTCTTTCCTTTCTTTAGTGAAATTCAAGTCAATCTTTCCCTAACTCTGTACAGCTTCCTTGGGCCTGCTAGTTTCTTTGAGGTACAGCAGATGGCTCCAACTTTTCTGGCTGTGGCTCATTCTATTTTCCATCCCAGTGTGTCTCTTGGGGGAAATGCACACAGTGATATGGAAAGGTCCCTGCTTCCAATTTAGCTCCAGGCTGAGAGTCACTGTGGACCAGAGAAAAGAGCTTGTGATATGAGTCCCACTCTGGAAGGAAAAGGGACCCTTGCAGAGTTTGGGAGCCCAAGATAGAAGTGGGTTGGGAAGATGGAATTTCTCTTTTTTCTGTAGGTTCAAGGATAGAGCCTGTGGTTGGTTGGAACTTCAAAGCCTGTCTTTCCCTGATCCATCCAGTCTGTGGATATATAATGACAGCATTTAGCCTTTCATCCAAGGTCTCCACGTACCTCGTTAACACATCCATATTATTATCATCCTCTGCAGAAGCAGGGAGTGAGATATAATAATCAGAGAGTGTGCCAAGTCGCCGTCTGTACTGGTGGCCAGAATTGGACTTAAGACTCTTGTTTCCCCAGACTTTTCCCTTCAAAGCCTTTTCATCCCAAAGGGACCTCTTTTGTCCTTTTCACCAGCATCTCCCTTGAAACAAGAGTGTGCTGAGATGACCCTCAGTCAGCTCTGGAATGGTAATTTTTCTGCTCCTAAGAAAGGTCTCTCTGGAGATCCTTAGTGCCAAGTGGAGGTTTAGATGATCCAAACATTTAAGTGCATATTGATTGCAGTCAGATACTGTACCCTGACCTGCATCACAAGCTCTGGACGGCATTTCTCTGGAATAGTATCTTTTTATGTATTAACCTCTCAACCAGCTCCCCATGGAGCCAAGTGGAGGTCAAAAACAAAGGCTTAAACAGGGGCCAAAGAGGAGCCCATTAGGCTGTATAGGAGCTGACCTTGAGAATGGAGTTGTGTATTAACTTAATATGGCCACAGATCCTTAAAAGAACCAACCATCTAATTGCTGCCACTTTCTATAACTTACTGTTGTTTTATCTCCATTTGAGAATCAGGGAATGAGTTTCAAAGCTTGGGAAGGGACATGACAGCTTGGAGGAAACTAAATCTGGCCTCCCAACATGGAGAGGCGTACACATACCTAGAGGACCCATGTCTCATCAAGTTTCGAGTTAGCAGGACCGTAGAGAAGCTCTAGTTAATCCTCTCATTTCACAGAAATCTTACAGAAAAGTTTCTAGAAAGGTTAAATGAGTCACTTAAAGGCACACAGGTAGTAAGTGGGAGCCAGAGTTTGAAGCAGGTCCTCTCTTTCCAAATTCAGATTGCTGTTTCAGCTTTGCTGTGATCCTTTGTGGTGCAGAGGAAAGAAATTATATCATAGAGTCCTAGGACCTGAGTTCAAATCCTAACTCTACCCCTTGCTACCTTGGTGACCTTTGACAAGGTGACACAGGGCATTGAGTGCCAGAAGGTTAGACCTGAGTTCATATCTGACTGAGGATGTTGTGTGACCCTGGACGAATCCCTTAACTTGTTTACTGTGGTTTTTATAATGGGTATAATGATAGCCCCTACTCTTCCCAGAGTTGTCATAAAGATGAAACGAGACAATATTGGTAAAGCATTTTAAGCATATTAAGTGCTATATCAATGCTCACTGCTATTGTTACAGAACCCCTGAATGTTCTTATCTGTAAAACAGAGGGGTTGGATTAAATAGCCTCGGAGATTCCTTCCGGTTCTGAATGGATGACTTGGGGCCTCTCCTGGTAAGTAAGAAGGGTGGGCAGGTCTGGGGTTCCGTGAAGATCGCAGGGGCCGTGACTCTAAGGAAGGGGAGACGAGAAGGGACAGAGAAGGAAGAACACGGAGGGAGGCTCTGTTCATCAACAGAAGTATCACAATTGTCTGCTATTTCATCAGAAACAAACCACCTCCTTGCCAGATGGCTGAAGTTATAAAATTAATATTAATTTTTTCAAAAGCTCTTTAAAAGTGGAGGGCGAGAGTGGGGCAATTGAATGCTTTGTCCAAGAAACACGAGATGCACATCGGATATGAGGCCATCAAGGACAGGTTGGCAAGAGGCTCTTAGAAAGCTGCATGGACTTTAAACCAAATTATTATGGCGATTTCAATCAGCAGATGGAATGCTGCAAACAATAACATTTACAAGGTAATCTCCATTCTAAGTAATTGGCATTTCCCGGGAGCCAATTGGTTGAGCTATCCCAGGGAAAATGCACCTGCTTCTGAGTGATCTTCCCCACCTTCAATTACCTTTTGATTATTTCAACACACACACATGCTTGTGTTTACACACACCAGTGCATATGTGAACATACAAAGTCGCTCAAAATTTACGTTCGATATCTCATCCGTAGGATCTTAATCATTATTTGTATAAATTCCAGTATCTCCCTCGCAAAAGCCGAGAGAGCAAAACAGAGCGGGGCAGCAGTGTCCTCGTATCAGGGAACAAAGTTGAAACTCCCATACAATTATGTTTGATCACAGGAGAAGGTGAAATCATTAGATATTAGCGAGGTGCAGTGGAATAAAAATGATGTGTTAGCGGGGGTTCATTACACTGTATTTTCAGAGCCAGGAAGATCAATGTGTTCATGCATCATGAATTAGACTCCGGCTTTAGCCTTCCCTGCTCTCCGGAAACCCAACATGATCTATCACCAACCATACATCACCGTTTCAGGATTGCACATTAACGAGAAAGCTGCAGTTTCCGCCTGTCAGACTGACCAGCTGCCTCTCTCTGCAGAGAGGAGAAATTTTGGTGGTTGTTGTTAAAGGATTCAATTTTTTTTTTTTTAACGCCAAGAACAAGGGAATAGGGAAAAAGGGCCCAGGCCTGGGCTGACCCCACCTGGATGGTCAAACACTCCGAATCTTCTACAGAGCTCTTCCACGGGGGCTCCATTGCATTTTTATTTATAATCATTTTAAAGCCAGCCTCATAGTTTCCCCTGGCAAGTCTAGAGATGGTAGACGTGGAAAGAGAGAATACAGTTCACTTCTCTCTCCTCTACCCTTCAACCTGACCCCCTTTAGGCAAAACCCCTTACCTTCTCTCCCCCCAAGTTTGTTCAGATCCAATGGCTTCGTTCGAAGGGGTCCGAGAGGGGATTCTTCCTTTTCTTTCCCTTTTTTCCACCCCACTGCCCCTTACCCATCTTCCTTTTTCCAAAGGCTCCTTTACCACCCAGCAGTTTTCCACTAATACTTTTCCTCCTCTTATTTTGAGTCCACATCATTACCCCCTGCCTGACCCCACACCTGCCAAAGCAACCCTCTCTTCCCTGTTGGTGCTCAGACACCCGCAGACAGTTCTGATCGAGGCTTTTAATCGGCGTTTAGCCAGGCTGTCCATATTTAGTTCTTTTAATCTTTCCTCATCATTCAATCCCTCCAGTCCTTCATCATCTTTTTTTTTTTTTTTTTTTTTTTTTTTTTTTTTTTGGTGTGTTGCTCTTCTCTGAGTTCTAGCCAATTTGTCTCCATCATCCTTCTGGTTGTGACATGCCCACCGGGCCTGAACTCTTTTGCTATAAGAGCAGGGTTCTGATTTGGTCTCTACTAACCTTTCCTGCTTATCTTTTCTGGTGGCTTTTTAAAAAAACAACCCTTACCTTCCAACTTAGAATCAATATTGTGTGCAGGTTCCAAGGCCAAAGAACAGTAAGAGCTAGGCAATGGGGATTAAGTGACATTTTGGGGATCACACAGATAGGAAATGTTCAAGGCCAGATTTGAAACCAGGACTTCGTGTCTCAAGGCTTGACTTTCTATCCACTCAGCCACCCAGCTGCCCCTCTTGAGGCTTTTAAAGTTTTTGCTCCTGTTCAAAAAAAGAGGTTGGTGAAGTTTGGAGAGAGTTTAGAACCTATATAAGATATCTCTGCTTTGCCCTGTTCTTTGCCAGTTCAGATGTAGTAGAAGTAGATTGAGATCCATTTCAAAAGAGCCTGAAGTTAGAGACATCAGGGAAGGACTTGTCAGAACCCTTCCATGAAGAAAAAGAAAAATCTTCATCTACCTGGACCCTGGGGTATATTTTCTCATGAGACTCTGTCTGGTTGTAAGATTCTGTTTCTCCTGGTCAATATGATTTGTAGACAAACATGAGTAGTTACTTGGCAAAGAGGGTGGCTGGGTGGCACAGTGGATATCAGGCCTGGAGTCAGGAGGGCCCGGGTTCAAAATCTGGCCTAATTGTGTGACCTTGGGCAAGTCATTAATGCTGTTTGCCTAGCCCTTGCCTTTTTTGTCTTAGAATTGTTGCTAAGACAGAAAGTAAGGGTTTAAGAAAATATATTTACTTGGTACAAATGGGTGTTTCTAGGGGGAAAATTTCTTCAAAAAAATGATCTAATCCATGTAAAGTGCTTTGTAAATAAACCATAGCATGCTAAGGAAATGCTCACTATCATGATTTCAATCAATAAATATCATGAATGTCTTCACATATATTTTGTTGACTCTCAGGAAGGTTTCCACGTTCCAAGTATATACATGAAAGGAAGTTGGGTTTAAGATTAAGAGGACCTAAATGACTATGAATATATAGCTTTTCAAGAAGTTGGAGTTCCATGCACTCAATAGTAGAAGCAAAGGTACAGATATTTCTCTCCCTGCATCCCACTAAAGCTCATTATCTATATGGCGCCCATGAGAAGCATTAGGTGTGACAATAGTCTTTTAGAAATTTCCAAGAAAGAGAGGTGGAGAGGAAGAGAAAGAATGAAAGAGGGCAGGAACAGTGGCATGGTTTGATGGTGGATAGAGAGCTTCGATAGAGAGCTTCCCAGGAGCTGAGAGTTTCCAACCCAAATAGATTGGATGGCAAAGCAGTATAGTTATAGGAGGCTAGATTAGGGTTAGGAAATCTGTCTAGTTCTGCCACTTATACCCTACATGTTCATAGGCAAGTCAATTTTCTCTTCTGTAAAGAGAAATGTATTCTGTAAAGTCTGTAAAATGAAGAGATTGGATTAGATTACCTCTAAGATCCTTTCTAGCTATAAAATCCTGTGATTCTATGATTTATTCAGACATTGTAGCAGACTAGCAATATGTTCTATATATACATGCATGCATATGTACATGTGTGTGTTGGGAGAATAAAAAGAACTATTATTGAACCTGTTTAGGATAAGTGACATGGTTTAATAGAAAGATCATTGACCTTGGAGTTAGGAGGCTTAGGTCTAGGTTTTAGCTTTATTGGGACTCAATCAGGTCATTCTATTCTTTTGAGTGTCAGGTTCCTCATCTGCAAAATAGGTATGGAAATCCTTGGAGTACTTATTTCATAATGTTATTGCTTAGAAAGCACTTGGTAAAGCTAAAAACAATCTACTAGTCAGTTATTGTTATTAATCAATCAACAAGTATTTGCTTATTTATTAAAAAAAAAACCAACAAACCTTTACCTTATCTATAGGCATATGAAAAAAATGCTTCAAATCACTATTGATTAGAGAAATGCAAATTAAAACGACTCTGTGATATCACCTCACAAGTATCAGGTTGGCTATCATGAACAAAAAGGAAAATGGTAAATGTTGGAAGGGATGTGGGAAAAAGTGGGACACTAATACACCATTGGTGGAAATGTGAGCTGATATAACCATTCTGGAGAGCAATGTGGAATCAGATCCAAAGGACCATAAAACTATGCGTACACTTTGACCCAGCAACACCACTATTGAATCTGTATCCCAAAGAGGGCAGAGATAAGGGAGAAGGATCTACCTGTACCAAAATATTTTCAGCAGCTCTTTCTGCAGTGGCAAGGAAATAGAAACAGAGGGGCTGTCCATTATTTGAGGAATGGGTGAACAAGTGGTGGCATATGACTGTAAAACAACTATTGTGTCATAAGAAACAATGGACAGGATGAGTTTAGAAAAACCTGGAATGACATATAAACTGATGCAAAGTGAAGTGAGTAGAACCAGGAGAACAATGCATACAGTAACAGAAATATGATATGATGATTAACTGTGAAGGGCTAAACTATTATCAGCAAAGCAAGTTTCCAAGAAAACCTCAAGGGGTGTAGGATGAAAACACTATCCACAGCCAAAGAAAGAACTGTTGGAGTCTGAGTGCAGATCAGAACATGCTATCTTCTTCTACATATCCCTCACGAGAGTTATATTTTATGTATAATATGTGTCTTCTATCATGACATGAGCAAAATGAAAATATGTATTGCATGAAAGAACTGTTATAACATATCAGACTGTTTTCACCTTGGGGAGGTAGAGTGGGGAGAAGAAGGAGGGAGAAAATCTGAATTCTAATATGTCAGAAAACAATTGTCAAAAATTGCTTCTATAACAATGATACATGTAAAACCCAGTGGAATTGCGCATTGGCTATGGGAAGGGGGGAGAAAAGGAGGGGGGAAAGAATGTGAATCATTTAACATAGAAAAATATTCTAAAATAAATAAATAAATAAATGAATGAATGAATTGCATCTATATATAACCAAAAAAAATTAATATTTAAAAAAGGCTTTATCATCTGTTTTAGGGTCAATTCTAATATAGAAGAGGAGTAAAGGGTAGACAAATGGGGTTAAGTGACTTGTCCAGGGTCATAGCTAGGAAATGTCTGAGGTCATATTTGAACTCAAGTCCTCCTGACTCCAGGTCTGGTCCTCTCTCTCTATAGTGCTGCCTAGTTACTCCATGAATATTTCTTTAAAAAAAAATTTTTTTTTAAACCCTTACCTTCTGTTGAGAATCAATACTGTGTGTTAGTTCTAAGGCAGAAGAGTGGTAAGGGCTAGGCAATGAGGGTTAAGTGACTTGCCCAGGGCCACACAGCTAGGAAGTGTCTGAGGCCTTATTTGAACCTAGAACCTCCTGTTTCTGGGCCTGACTCTCAATCCACTGAGTCACCCAGCTGCCCCCTCCATGAATATTTCTTGTATTATATTTTATCCCCTCAACCTCGATAACTTCAGAGCTTCAATACATTTTAATAATATCACACAACATCCTCACATTGTGGCTATACACTCAATAGTAGAGTTAAAGGATTGTAGGATTTATATCTCGATGGGATCTTGGGGATCCAGATCCCACCCACACTCCCTCCATCAATTTAACAAATGAGAAACAGTCCCTGACTTCATGGAACTTTCATTCTCTCTATTTTTAGCTCTTTGAAGACTGAACCAATGCTTTCTGTTTCTTTTGTAATCCCTCACTGACCTGGCACTATGGAAGGTCCATAAACACTTATTAAAAGACTGAATGGGTACTACCAGGCTTCTCATCACCCTCCTTAGTCCTCTGACCATAAGTGGATCACTCTCTAGCACCCAGACTACTGCTGGCTTCTGCATTTTGGGCTTCCCGCACTGAGCGAGGGCACGCTAGCCTCGGAGGATTGTCCCTGTCACACAAAATGCAGGACACAGCACTGGGTACCTCATCTGAATGGAGACTCACTCGCTGCAACTCTCTTTTGCTTTTCTTGTCTTTTTATTGCTGCTGCCTTTTTTTTTTTCATAAGCATAATGCAGACAGACCCAGGGGCTGGCACATGGGGTCTGGTGAACACATGTGCTGGCAAGACTTGAGTCAGAGCCAGATTCTCCTGAGATTTCAGATCTAGTCCCTTGTTAAGATCTGCACAGGGAGAATGGGCTGGGAAACCCTGCCCCTAGCACACTGTTTCTTCCTTAATAGGCTAGAAGCAATATTTGAAGACGAAACAAGGCAGTGGAATAGTTAAAATTCAGTTGGAGAAACAAAGCAGTGAAATGGCCACTTTCCTGAACAACCAAAAGGTTGTTATAAAACCTATTTTATTTTTGTGCATGTATGTGTTATTTTTTTTTTAATTTCTAATTCTAGAATTTCCAGGTTACTTTTAGATTTCTTTCCTATGGAAAATGTAACCAGTGTCTTCCAACCACTATCATTCTAGTCTTAGATAGGAATGTGTGCAAGGACTGCTTTAGAGTTCACTAAAAGGCAGTTGGATTATTTCTTGTTGACCAGAAAAGGCATGGAATGACACCCTGAAGAATCCTTCTCTATTTAGGACCATACACTTAGAACTGAAAGGGCTCTATATGACATCTAGTCCAGGGCTCTTGTGTTATAGAAGAGGAAATTGAAATCAAAAGAACATAAATGATTTACTTAAGTCAAATCAAGTCAAGTCTAAGAGTACTTTTTTCTTTTAATAACCCTTACTATCTACTTTAGTATCAATTCTAAAACAGAAGAGCAGCAAGGGCAAGGCAATAGGAGTTAAGTAACTTACCCAAGGTCACATAACTACGCAGTATCTGAGGCCAAATTTGAACCCATGTCCTCCTGATTATCCCCTGAGCTACTTAGCTGCCCCTACAAGCACTTATTAAGTGTCTACTGTATATGAGACACGCTTAACTCTGGGGATACCAGGGAGAAAAAATGAAAACAGTCCCTGCCCTCAAGGAGTTTACATTCTAATGGGGGAGTCAACCTGGTCCTCTGAGTTTTCCACTACACTGCAATGCTAATACCTCACTGAAGGACTACGACCTCACCCTTGTTGCCTTGTTGCCTAACCTCAAATGGTAGCCCAGTGGCTCACATATTTCGGCCCCTCAATTCCAGTAACCTCAGAGTTTCAGACCTTCAACATCCTATTGTGGCTATACATTGGATAGTACTGTCAAAGGATTTTAGGACTTATATTTAGATAGAATCTTAGAGCCTAGTCCATACTCCACTCCCCCAATTTAACAAATGAGAAAATCAGCAGTCAGAGAGGTTAAGTCACTTTCTCAGACTGCACTGATCAGCAATAGCAAAGCTGGACTGAACTTGGGTTTTCTGACTCTGAAGCCAGCATTTTTTCCTCTAATCAATGGATTTTTAGCCTTTTTGTGCATGTCAGAGACATACCTTGCACGCACACACACATACACACTCACACATATTTTGGGAGTCTGGTGAGCCCTTTTTTCAGAATGTTTTTTTAGGCATAAAATAGAATACAGGGATTAAAAGGGAAAATCAATTAAATTGAAATATTGTTGCCAAAATGAATTAAAATTAATTTTTAAAAGAAAAAACCAAGTTTACAGTCTTGTAAGCACCGTTGCTCATCATGCTATTTCCTCAGTTACAACTCCATCTCTTCCTTATCTCCTTAATACAAATAAGTATTTTTTCTCAAATATAAGTTCCAAGTCTGTGTAAGATGACTTTTGTGCATCATTTTGTGTGTGTATTATATGTGTAGCATATAATAAAGTTATCATGTAACTTTGCTCACAGGTGGGTGATAAGTGAATCCTGGTTGTTGTGTTTGGTGATCAGGACACAGCAGCCACTGCTGCTGAAGGGAAGGGAAGGCTCCAGCCCTGTAGTGAAGCTCACACAGGTCTCTGCTCACATCAGGAAGCTGTTTGTATTTTGAAAATCAGATTAGTCACCATTATTCTATTAAACCAATCCTACAAACAACTTTATCATATTTCATTGAAGGGATACTCTGAAAACTCCGAGACTCTCCTATCCTCATCTCTCAGAAACCTTCCTAGGGCACGAAGCTATTGAAACCATCCTGCTTTCTACATGAGGTAAGAGATGGATGTGGAATTTAATTGCAAGATCAATGCGAAGAAAGAGAAATTCTCAGTTTTCCAGCTCCCTCTTACTCAGGTTTGCTAGTTTTATCTTCAAGGCTCTGCGGCTAACCTCTGTCTCTCAACCTTAACCCTGACTTCCTTTTCCCCTCAGCCTTCTGTGACTGATTCTCCATGCTCCCTCAGCCTTTTCTGCCTCTTTTGGGACAGTAGCCAAATTCTCTGAGTGCTCCTAGAGTCCCAGCTGAGCCACTCATGTTCACTGCTGGGGCCTTTGATGAACAAGTGGCTTTGCAGCAGCAGGGAAGGCCCAGTGCCTTTGGTTGTCATTTGTAAACCCAGGCCCAAGGATCTCAAAGTCTGACTCTTTAGGGAAAAGATTCCTTCCGTATCAACCAAAGTATGAGGGCTGAGTTGGAGGAGGAGAAGAGAATCACAGAAATCGAAAGGACCTTCAGGTTCCCCTTTCTTGCCTTCAAAGGATATTAGAGTTTTGAAAAAAAAAAACAAAAAACCTTAAAGGAAATGCAGCCAAGAAAAGAAAGCAATTTGTTCAAATTCACACAGAAAATAAATAGTAATCTGGGATTTGAACCCAGGTCTTCTGACTCCCAGTCCAGGGCTTTTCACATTACACTAAGGGTTTTAATCAACGTAGTACAGATGTACAGCCCAGATGTATTTTCTCTGCAGTCTCTGGACAAAGAACGTCTAGGACTTCTGGCTACAAAAGAAGGAGGGAGGGTCTTGTTTAGAAAATATGACAGAAAAACAAAGTAGGAGGTGGGAAGAAGGCCAAGGCCATGAAAGGTTTATCCTGGACTGAGCTAAAGCCTCCAATCTACTTGAAAATTCTGATTGGTCCAAAGGATAAGCAGGTAGGATCCCCAGGGGGATTCATTATGGATGGAAGCATCAGTAATCTGGACTTCCTTTCTTTAAGAAAGGAGAAGAGAATTAACTGGATGTGTAAGATGAGTATTTCAATTCCCTAGGTCCCAAACAAAAAATTTCATAACAATTAATTGAAGGCATCCTTTTATGGCACCCAGGCAACTCTATTCCCACCCCTCACCCCTACTGGGAGCTTTCCTGAGACCCAAAGCTGCTTCAACCATCTCACTTCCTGCAGGAACGATGGGAAGGACTTGGGCTTTGGCTGCCTCAACACATATAATAATACCTCTGCTTTTTATTGTGCTTCCCTTAGAAAAGGGGTCAGGGAGCTACATGGATTATTAGCTTCTTTCCCATAGCATTCCTTTGAGGTAAAAAGAGGACAGCAATGAGTGTCCCTTTTTCATTATTTAGTACCACTTACCACGTCTAGGGGACAGCGTTCAGGGAAGAAGGGATGGAAAGGCAACCCTCTAAAGATAGGAGGGAAATATGTCCATGTCTTGCACACACACACAAACACACACACACACACACACACACACACACACACACACACACGCATGCACACAGAGCTAGTGCTCTTGGAGGCAGAAACTAGGGACTTGGGAAACTAGGAACTATTTAGGACAATCTGTCATCCAGGCTCATAGTTGGGGTTGGTGGCTCAATGGTTAGGTTTCACACCCCCTCCCTCTCCAGCTTTATGTGACCACCTTGGGGGCCAGGAATTTTCACCTTGAACCTTATCTAAGCCCCTGGGCTTTTCTTGAGACATCCATTAGTTTTGGTGAATCCACCACAGCAGCTTGCCAAGGGGTTTTCTTGTTGGATGATGGATTGTTGCTCAGCTACAGACCACCCGTTTCCCCCCTCTCTCTCAGGATAGCACCTGCTGGCCAGCTGGTGGCTGTAGGGCTTAGGATGCATCTACTCTCTCCCCAGATTTTTCAGATTCCAGAAAATGACCCTGAGCACTTTTAGCTGCGGGCTAAGAGGAAAGGCACAGTCTGGGGAGATCCTAGGCAGAGAAGCCTGTTCACAGGCTTGGGTTCTGCTGCCTTGGGAAACTAGACAGGAAAAGTACATGAGGGTCCTCCTGGCCCTTGCTGTGGACCTGGGAGGTGGGATAGGCTACTTCTGAGGAAATCACCCAACATCAGTATCTCAGGTTTCTTCTGTGATTACAGAAAAGCAGCGTGAACATCGAACACAGAGCCATCAGTCACCTTGTTTCTCTCTGGGTTCTCTGCCCTGGCACCTGGCAAGAGCTCATTTCTCAGCCTTATAGAGAAGGTCATTTGCTCCTGCTGGTCAATACTGCGTTTCCTATTATGAGCTTTTCAAGCCTCAAGTTGGTTGACATTTGGACTCAGTGTGGTGGCCAATTTCCAAGGGTGTACCTAGTTATTCTTGAGCTTAAAGTAGACTCAAGAATAGTATAGTAGGTTCAGTTGCTTAGAATCCCTCCATCCCTACTGTTTTATTCCAAATAAATGAATAGCATTCCTTCTACACCCTTCTTTCTTCAATTAGTCCAGAGTCCATGCCCACCACATCCTCTGCTTATTCCTAAGGGAGAAATCAATACTGCCCAAGACTTATATCACCCATTTCTTTCACTCTCTCTTAACTCATGAACCAGATATCAGAGCATCAAAAATAATTGGATGAGCTATATCCATTTCCAATGCCCTGCTTCCCATTTGGAGTACACCTATTCCAGAGATGGGGGGGTAGGGGGTGGGGAGGATAAAGGAGGAGAAGGATCTACTCAGCTGCTCAGATCACCGAGGATCCAATCTTGATCTTAATGGATTAACTAAGAGGAGCCAGGGCATTGGGTCTCCAGGATGCAGAAGGGTGGAGTCAGCTCCCTTAGCCACAGGACGATAGCCTCCAAAGAAACTCTGACAGAAGGCAAGGGCAGCTGTGAGTAAGACAAGGCAGCTTTGCTAAGTAGGGATCTCAAATCCCTGTAGTCCAGGGGACAGATGTCCCATAAACCCATGTGCAGCCTAATTTAGATTGGATGGTTAATCCTGCCATGGGGAGGTTATCCAATCTGTGCCTAGAGTAGGGAACCTAAAGCCTGCAGCGTAAACTGTCACCAGTGTATGAGTTGGGTGAAGACCTCAGAGATTCTACATTAGTGTTCTCCAAAACATGAGAGGAGAAGAAAGAGGGCATGGATATATAACCTAAAATGACTTCTATATTCCCCATTTTTTTACCTCTGTAAGTCTCTTCCATATTTTTCTATTATAAGGCATCTGCCCTTATGCATTGTAGTCTGCCTTTCTAGTTCATCTACTATCAATCAATCAATCAATGAGCTGCCCAAGGTTTCTGTCTCTCAGGGCTTCTTTTGGGATATGACCTTTAAGGATCTTGTAAGCATTAGATTCTTTTTTTTTATTATTATTTTCAGTCTTTTGGAATTCCCCTTCTTTTTTTTCATCTCTAGTATATTCCTCCCCATCCCACCCCCATATTACTTCATACTTATTTTACATTTAACTGTTTACATGTTGTTTCCCCACTTCCAGGAGAATATAAGCTGAGGATATGGACTGTTTCATTTGCCTTTTGTGTCCTCAGAGCCT
Organism: Gracilinanus agilis; assembly: GCF_016433145.1. NCBI lineage: Eukaryota > Metazoa > Chordata > Mammalia > Didelphimorphia > Didelphidae > Gracilinanus > Gracilinanus agilis. Next base: position 198,961,603 of record NC_058132.1, read on the forward strand.
AGGATAGGTATATCACTAGTAGTAGCTTAATATTTGTTGAATTGAAAAGAACTGAACTGAATTGAACAATAGCTACTCAATGAATATTTGCTAAGAGGAGTCAGTGTGACTGGGCTGTGAGAATTGACAAAGAGAGAAATCCAAAATGATAACCAGAAAAGGGAGTAAGTAGTGCCAGGTTAACTTGGGAATTACTAGGGAATTTCACATGGAGATATGAAAATCAGATCTTAGTTATATATATAGTTATTTAGATATAGTTACATATATATGCATATATATGTACATATATAATGTATAATTCATATATTATATAATGTATCATATTGCATATACTATATATAACATTACTTATATATAATATACATAATAAATATTATATGTATATATTACATATATACATATATACATGTATACATACATATATATATAAACCTCCTCAGGGCTTTCTGTGCCTGGATCTGGAGTGCCTGGGATAATCTTAATAGAAATTTCTGAGGTCAGTGTGGCACAAACAAGGACACTGAGATATCCAATCATAGAATGGTAGAGCTGCCCCTTAGAAATCATCTAGTCCAACCCTCTTACTTTTACAAAGGAGGAAACTGAGGTTCACTTTGGAATAATCTAGAAGAATAAAAATCATAGCTTGCATTTATATACCATTTTAAGGTTTTCAGTGTACTTTACACATATTATCTTATTTGATCCCTAAAATTACCTTGTGGGTAGGTGTTTTTATTGTCCCCATTTTACAGATGTGGTATAATTTCAGAAAGATGAAATCAATCAGTCATCAGTTATATATTATGTGCCTTCTATGTGTCAAGCACTGTGCTAAAGGCATTGGGGATACAAAGACAAAAGTTAAAACAGTCCTTGCCCTCAAGGAGCTTACTTTCTATCAAATGATATAACATATATACGAAAATATACACAAACATATGTACAGAATACGTATTTGAATTGCCCAGTCACCTAGGAGTATGCAGAAGCCAGTTTGGACCGGCTATGTAGAGCTGATTGTTAAATTTTGTGTGAACATTTACAACTTGGAAATCTGCTAATGCTATAATTCAGGGCTTAATTTATTGTTTCATTGATTGTCTAGACTTAAGAAAGTGTTCATAATACAGAATAAATTTAAAAGTATGTCAGTACATACTTTTTTTTTTACCCAAGTGGCACCACTAGTGTCAGACTGAATTTGAGCCCAAGACTTCCTGACATCAAATCCAGAGCTCTTTCTGCTTCATCATGATGACTCTCTAATTGCATTATAGGTTTGACTGAATTCTGCACTCTCTGAAAATGAGATCCTGGCTTGAGTAAAGTTATATTGGGGGAGAAAAAAAAAAAACACCTTAAGAGGAAACCACTGAAAGTTCCTTTTCTGTAGAGAGAAGACCCTGTTGAGCAATCTCCCATCCTAAAAGTGTCCTCACCAAAGGGACTCTCCTTCAGGAGATATTCTAGAGATATTCAGGAGGTACTTTAAGAGATGGAGTCTGCTCTAAAAGGAGAAATACAGTCTTAGCCTCCCTTTTCTCTTCTGCTTCAGCTCCTGCTCCAGTGCATTCCCCACTGACACTGAGAAACCAAACAGCTGGCTCTTCTCCACACGGGGCCACCCCAGCTCTACTCTCCCCATTGACTGAAACTGTCCTCAGGGAAAGCTGCTGAAAGTTCCCGTTGATTTGGCTATTGACAGCCAAGCTGGAACCTCCTGGCAGGTCCTCGTTAACCTTGAAAGATGACTACTCTGATTTTGTTACAGTCTACATTCCTATCTCCAGTCACAGACAGGAGCAGGTGACTTGGGCGATTCGGTGTGATCCTATAGGTTCTAAAGAGGCCTAGGGAATGGGCCACTTCACAGGTCACTATTCCTCCCCTTCTCTGGCCCTAGGGGTAGACACCTGGGGTTGACAAGAGGAGTCAAGTTACTTTCTAAATGTCTATGATTTCCAGGGAGGCCTCAGAGCAACTGTTTCTACATCAATAAAATGGAGTAGATTGTTTGTAAAGGCCCTATGGCATCCAGAGCCCTCCAACAAGGCCTGGGAAGATACCTGATGTAGAAAGCAAAAACCATTAAGACAGGGCTGGCAACTTTTGATTTTTCTTATTGAGGGCCGATGACCCACAGAAAAATGTCAATCAGGGAAGACATAAACATAAAACAACTTAATTTGGTTCCTTTTCTCCTCTTTTTCTCTCATTCCCTCTCTTTCCAGAGAGCTATAGATTCTTCCATTCATCTACTTTCTAAATTAAGAAAAAAGAAACACAAAACCCTATTCAATGACAAGATAAATAATTAAATATGAAATATAAATACATTGAAAAAGCCTGTGGAAGTTTTCAAGACCAAGTACAGGGGAGAGGAGAGGGAATGAAAAGTCAAATAATCCCCTTGCCTCTCCTCCTATAGAAACTGTTGCCTTAGCTTTGAGATCTTTTCTGTATTTCTAACATTGCCACTTTCTGGGACTATAACCCTCTTCCTTCTTCCTCAGTAATCTCTTAACCTGTAGCCTTTACCATAACTCTTACTTGGTCCACAGAATTCCATTAATTTATTTCCCCAAAGACCCTCAAACTCGCCCTGGGACCCTGTGGCTTCATCCCAAACTCCCTAGAGCAGAACCTTGGATCAATGTAATCCTGATTGATCCAGCCCCATTCCCAGTGCAATAAACATCCCAACTCTTTCCTAGCCTACATTTATTCAACTGCTCTGATCTAGCAATCCTTTTTCAAAATTTCTAGCTATACTCTTTGTCCTCACAAGTATTTGTCAGGGTCTTGAGACCTTTGACAGAGGTATGACTGAAAATAAGAAGGGCTCAGAATGTGCCCAGGCTGCATATGTCACTGACCTTATAGCAGAGTCATCATCATCCATTCCTTTGGTGTTCTCTGTGCCTAAGACCTCAGGCAGCTTTCAGCACAGACTAACAAAGCTCCCCAAGATGCATACAGGACCTAAGAGCACACAAAGACTTGCACACAACAAAAGCCAAACAAATATCTAATCCCTGGAGTTGCCATGAAGAGATTTCACCAGATTCTCTGGAAGTCTTTTCCCCTTAGAATCAGTTTTGCAGTCATGGTATCAGGGCTAGTTTAGGGATTCTAACCCAGAGTGGGTGGAAAGAATACTGAATAAGAGTTTGAATCCCAGCTTTGTCACTTCCCATCACAGTGACTTTGGGCAAATCATTCCTCTTTGGGTTTTAATGTCCTCATTTGTAAAAGAAAGGGGTTGGACTAGATAATTTCTGGTTGAAAGGGGCCTTTCAACTCTAAAATACTGACATAAGATTCTTCTTGTCTACAGGAATCCTTAGAGTGGGAGACAGGTTAATAATTTCATTAAACTTATTACTTTTCTGTCTCTACAGCTCAATTATCTTGCCTCCCTTACTGTGTTAATATCATCTCTGGCTTGCTATGTCCATCATGAATGAAGGAATGAATAAAGCATTTAGCAAGTCCTTTCTATGTGCAAAGAACTGTACTAAACCCTGGGGATACAAATAGAAAAAAAATGTCATTCTCTGCTCTCAGGGAGCTCACATTCTGATAGGATCTTCCATATATATGCATATATATATAATAAATATTATTATATGCACATATGGAAGGTTTCAGCTGCAAGTCATATGGAAAGGTTCCATTTTCCTTAGGGTGTGGCTATAAAGTGAGGGTTAATAATGCCTCTTATTAGTTACTCCCATTGATAAAATTGTATTGATTTCTAACATTGATCCATCTAAAAGGGCCAAGAACTTTGATGGCAAGACTTTTCTAGATCTTCAGGGGTTACAGCTGTAACACTTTAAGAATAGACATGTTGTCTCTTCAAAGGGGTTGTTTGCCAGGGTGGTAGATGGAGGATCTTGGGCTCAGAGTCCTGGACTGTCCTCCTCCATCCAAATCAGACAGAAAATGGTGGTTAGGACGATGGTGGTGTTTTGACTTGCCTGTTGCCTTAGCTTTGAGACCTTTACTATATTTCTAACATGCTCATACTGCACGTACTGCCTCCCCTGTCTTGACCCCAGGGTGCTTCAGCTAGGTTGACTTGCCTGCCCTGTGGGATACCATTTTGTTGGTAGTTGGTGGGTGATGGTCTGTCACTTTCCCACAAGAACTGCTTTCCTGGACGATGGCTGTGAAGGCTGAGCTGGAAGCAGGGCCAGTGATATCACTCCTAGCATTCTTGTGCCTTTCTACCATTTGACAGCAGTTGGTCAGCCATTGTTGCTGATGGTGATGTGGAACATAGGTTCTCCACAATGATTTCTCACCACCTCAGTAATGGTGAGAAATGGGAGTTAGGATGGAAGAAATGGGTCTTGTGTTTTTTTTTTTTCACCCTAACCTCCCATTTTAGAATCAATATTGTGGATTGGTTCCAAGGTAGAAGAGCAGTTTGGATTATGCAATGGAAGCTAAATGACTTGACCACGTTCACACAGCTAGGAAGTGTCTGAGGTTAGATTTGAATCCAGGACCTCCCATCTCCAGGCATGACTCTCAGTCTACTGAGTCACCTAGCTGTCCTCCAGGTCTGGTGGGTTTTTGAGGCATTGTTTTCCCCAACACTTTTGAGCACAGGGTTCTGATTTATCTCCATCAGGGTTGAGGAAAGAGGGTGGTCAAAGTGGTAGTGATGCTTTGACTTGATTGGCACATGCTTTCTGATTCTCCCCAAGTGTGTCCTGCTACTTCATCATATAAATTCCAAATCTTCATTATAGACATTCCAGGTCTGCTTAACCCACTGTTACTATCTTCTTTTGTTCTAGATAAAACCCTCAAATCATTCTAGATCTTTTTGATCTAGAGCAATTCTTTGGTTTCCATATTCTTAAGGTTTTCCATTGGCATGCAATGTTGAGGTTATATCCTTCCCCTTACAGAAAGAATGCGAATATACTATATTTGTGGACATTAAAAGGTTTGGTGTGTTGGAAATACCTGAGAGCATGGTAGTCAACTGAAAGACACTTTTAGAAAACAGGTTCTATGGAGTTTTGACAAATGATCTGGTTAACAATAAATGCTTGTTGATTGATTGATTGATTTAATACATGTAGAAATAGTTTTAGTTCCTTAAGCTCACTGCTATTGTGGCCAAGCCCTGACCTTATTCAAAGACCATAGCTGAAAGGTTTGGAGAGGACCACACACATCTTGGCACAGAATTCCTTTCATCAACTGAGAGTTCTCCAATGTCCCATTCTACCCTGTTTGTCTCCCTGACAATTGGGAAATGCCAAAAAAGCATGAGAATCTCTATTCTACAACCTGTTCTGTCTCGTAAGAGGGCCCAGGACAGAAAGGGAAAATTTGAATATCTCTTTGTTTTATGTATCTTGTCTGCATGAGATATAGTGAAAGAATGTTGATGGTTCACATGTATATAGCACTTCTAGGTTAGCTGTGCACTTGACTCATTTGATCCTTACAACAATCCTCTGAGGAAGATGCTTTGGCAAGACTTATGCTATAGATGAAGAAACTAAGACTCATAGAGATTAAATAAATTACATGGAGCTAGAATCAGAAGTAGGATCTGATCCCGGGTTTTCCTGACTCTAACTTCAGCACTTTATCCATTATCCTGCCTTGCCTTTCTAATAGTCATTGAGAGAGAGATCCAAGTGAGTGAAAGAGGTCAAGATCTAGGATAGGGGATCTTGTAACTCTGACATTGGCACAAATACAACTTGAATAAACAGTTTGATATAGTAGAAAGCACTGGGGATTTGGAATCAGAGGACCTGAGTTTGAATCCAAACTGTGCCCTTATTTCTGTGTAACCTTGGCTTTAAACCTCTCAGAATCTCAGTAAAATTGTGAGGTTGAACCATATGACATCTGGAGTTCTTTTTGCCCCTAAATTTCTAATGTTTACTTATGTCCTAGGGAATATGCTAGTATGAGTGTGTGTGTGTGTGTTTATGGAAACAGAGAGAGATAGCATATATAATATATCCAGCTATAGTATATATACAGCATTGAATGTAAATACATATATATTTTTAGCTGGGGTGTACAGAGTATTCAGGGAAGACTAGCATCTCTGGTATGAGGGCTTGCTGAGCCCTCTTCAGAGTTCCTCATCTTCCTTTGGTGTCTACCTACCATCCAGCTATCATCTGTGGCTCCAAAAAACTGTAGTATGCATAGTGGCCACCCTCTGGTAAACCATTTTGGAAGATGGACTAAACCAGGTTGAGGGTAACTCATAGGCCCATCAATGAGTTGGTGGGGGTGTGTGTGTGACAAGGGTGTCTCCCCAAGGCATGTGAAGATTTTTCTCTTGGAAGAGGTGGGATGAGAACAATTTGTTCCAATGGCACAAGAGCTATAAAGTGCTTAGAACTTGGGTAGACATCAAAGAAACCTCTACTTACTGCACCCACTTCATCCCTAGGCATCATCCATCATCTTGATTTTTGTCTTGCACTGGACCTTGATGATGCTGGAAGAGTAAAGCTGATGACTGTGCAACTCTGCCTCATTTAAGTCCAATTTATGCACAAGTGCTGTCATTTTGGTCCTCTATGAGTATGAAGGACAACAATCATATATAGTTATAGCATTATTTACAAAATATTTTTCTACTTAGTTCATCAGTGAACTAAAATGATAGAAGTGCTTCTTTTAGTCAAATATAAAATAATTGTCGTGAGATATTAGCAAATTAGTGTGGATGTGGCAGGGGCAAAATGACTGAGAAATAGATGAAAATACTAAGGAGGTAGCCAAGTAGCCAAGTCAGCCACTGACTGATTGAGATGCTATATCTCTCTTGCTTTACTGTTTATCACCCGATATAGGTACATGAAACATAAGTAGAGATAAACAACCAATCTCAGTACTGGCCTGTATTAAGAGAAATATGCCTTCCACCTCTCAGGAAGTAATCTCATTATCAAATGAGTCATGGAATAGCATAATATGTACCAGATCGGTTGTTTGGGACCTGGGTCTAGTCTTGTCTTTGTCACTAACATGCCACTAACCGGAATCTTCCTCTTTGAGCTCCACAATCTACATTTGTAAAAATTTAGAGGCTAGATTAGAAGATTTCTAAAGCTCCTTCCAGCCCTAATGCTCATGATCCTTTGACTTTACATTGGACTAATCATGTCTAGACGAGCTCTTTAGAGTTGGGACTGTTTAATTTTTGGTTTTATATTTTCATCAACAAACTAACATAATGCCTTAAACATCATAGATGTTTAATCAGTGTTGAATAGAATTGACTTATTCTGGGTAATGCATTTTAAGAGAGATGTTGACAAATTAGAATGTGTTAAGAGGGGGTACCAGGATAAAAAGAAATGGGAGAAGAAGCCAGGGATATTCACAGTCTTGAGAACACTAAAGAGGAGCCACAATAGCTGACTTCTCATCTGACTTTGTCCCCTCAGGGTTGTTGCGTTGGGGGTCTTTTCCAACTTTAACTTGATTCTAAGCAATTCCCAAGGGTCACAAGGAGAGCAAGGCCTAGGGCATGCTTCATGAGCAATGGAAACACATATAGCCTTTCTGAAGAGAAGAGACTGGACAGATTTATGACAAGAACAATTATTTGGAATTGCCTTTCTGCTGTCTAGAAGATATGGGACTTTACGATGGTTTATACTTTTGCCAGATTAGTCTAGAAGGGGATGGGAGAAGGCCCAGGAGGAGTCTGGTGTAACCTGACAATGGCTTGGGTCCTCAGCAGAGCCCTGATGGGGAGATGGAGTACACCCACACAGATCTCTGGGGGAGCCAGATGTAGGTGAGGATGGGGCCTGCTGCTTGCACCTCTGTTGACAAATAGGTTCGATGCCTTTAAACTCGGCTGGACTTTGCCCTTTCAGAATGTAAAGCCAGCGTCAGCATGGTACTAATGGGGCTTTGAGAGTCTCCTTTTGATGAGCGAATCACAGAAAGCCGGCATTATCCATTTCTGCTAGGAAGGCAATGAAGGCATTTGCAGCTGAAATCTGCTTTCGGAGATGCCCTAATAAAGCAGAGACTTTCAAAGCCCCATTAGCAGTGTGCTGACTCCAGCTTTATGGTCTGCACTTCCCTGACAGGGGAGGGGCTCTGGGCACTGCCATTTGGTGCCCATAGAGAGAAGGTGAGGAACCTCCTAGGAAGGGAGAAATGGGACCATGTATGCCTCTGACCTCCTTTACCTCTGCTGAAAGTCAAACATGGCTCCTGATGCCCTTGGAAGCGGTCTCCTCCCTCCTGAGTCCTGCTCCTCCTCAACTCTTCCCCCCCATCCCCTCTGGCCTTGCAGGCTCCCCACCTGTCCTTTCCCCCTAGTCTGTTTGTGTCTCTTGTCTGAACTGAAGGGATTTTTGTGCCAGGGAAGGAAGCCTAACAGGCTCCCTATGTAGAAAAGTCAAAGACTGGTAAGCTCAGGATGGGGTCAGTAGAAACCACTGGATCCAGGAAGCAAGTTTGCATTAAGCTTTCTCTGCTTTCTCTTTGACCACAGAGCCCAAGTTGGGACATCATGCTTAAAAAGATATTGATATCTTTTATTTTTACATCATCTTCATTTCCAAATATATCCTTCTTTCCTCTCCTACCCAGAGAGCCACTCCTAATAACAAAGAAATGAAAATAGAGGAGAAAAAAAATCAATTCAGCAAGACTAACCACCAGTTAGGTAAAATTGAGTCATTCATTACATGAAATGCTCCACACCCAAAGTCTCACACTTTTGCAAAGAAATGACAAAGGGCTATTTTCTTATCGTTTATTTCGTGGCATGTTTGACCATTTTAATTATAAAATATTTAGTTTAATCTTTCTTTTTTCTTCCTTTCTTCTACTGACAATGTGACTGTGTATACTGTATGTGTCGTTTTCCTGACTTTGCTTACTTTATTTTACGTATGTCCTCTCTTCTCCACCCACTAAATTCTTTATATTTGGCATTTCTCATAGAGCAGTAATATTCGATTATTTGTACGTCAGTTGGCTTAGCCTTGCCCCCAAATGACGGACATCTAATTTGTTTCCAGGGCTTTGCTACTATAAAAAGTTCTGCAATAGATATTTTGACATATCGAAGTCCTTTCTGTCTTTGACCTTCTTGGGGTATAAGCCTAAGAGTTGGATTTCTGGATCAAAGGGTATGGACATTTTAGTTACTTTCTTAGCATAATTCCAAATTGCTTTCCAGCTGGGCCATCATTCTTAATGTGAATTTTTTCTAGCCAGATAATTCTCTCCTCCATTTGTCTTACTGACAGGAACACACCCTCTTGCAGCAACCTGGAGTCCAGGCCTCCCAGTGTTCAGCCACTGTCTCCTCACAGATGATCTGAATTTAATCCCTGGATGGAGTGCTCTATTGACTGCCATGGGCAGTGATAATGCTGTGTTAGCCATTGATTCTCTTCAGATAAGACTATCAGCTGTCCAGTCAGACATTCTCTGCCCCCCAAGCGGAACCCTCACTTACCATCTTCCCCAACATGGGGAAGCAGATGATTTCAGACAAGGATCTTCCAGGAATTTCTGCTAAGGAAATAAATAAATGAGCACAAATCTATTGGAGCTGCTTGCCCTCGTGTGTTTGTTCTGGTTATTTGTTTGATTCATAATTTACCTGGTCCCCCAAAGGGCTTGTGAACTACTGCTGTGTGACTGGCTGGGGCTCTTCTCATTGCCATCCTGCCATTTAAATATTTCCAGGCAGGATTTGGCGCTGCACATTTCTGAGAGTTCTTTAATCAAAGAAATTAACTCTAATCAGACACATGAATTAATCTTTGTTAGTCTTCTTGTCACTCGAACTTCACCATTCTCTGCACCAAATATTGTTCATCTCTAGGGTAGGAAGTGGTTGTTGCTTCTGAGCAGAGGCCACCATGGTGGATGGCAATAATGGAATTGATCTGTTCAGCATCCAGGTAGAATCCCAACCTATAAAAGATGAGTATAAATATAAATGTATTCACTGAGTACGATGGAAACAACAATGGATTGAGAGTCAGAGGTACTGTGTTTGACCCGTTGACCCATAATTTAATAATCTCTTTTACTTTAAGTAGGCTGTTGACTCTTTCTGGACTGGTTTTTAGTTTCCTTAGCCATGAAATGAAAGAGTTGAACTAGATGTATGCTAAAACTCCTTTTGGTTCTAAATCTCTGTGTATAATGCTCTGTGAAGGAAATAATACTAAAATAAGAGTTCTACCCTCAAGGAGCTTACCATCTAGTGCTATGCTAATTAATTATTGATGAAATTAAATGAAGGAATAACTAGGGATGTGGCTGTTTAGGAGCTGAGAGGGACCTAGTATCTCTCTTTTGTGTGTGTGTGTGTATGACATCATAACAGGAATTCACTTAGAGTACTTTTGGATAACTAAAAGAAATTAGCATGGTTCTGAAATGTCTCTGGCTTATTGTTGTTATCCTACCATATTACCAGGTTGATAACCTTGAGCTCTTTGCTACCTCCTTGTCCAAGCCTCTATGTATATTGAAGAATCTCCACTCCATATCTTTCAGACAGCTAGCAGTTGGGCTGTCAATCACAACTGACCAGGAGTATTAAAAAACCACATACCAGCACAAGGTCATTCCCACCATATGGGCACTTTGGAACTTGGGAGAATGGCCATTTGCCTTTCATACAGTCTTTCAAGTAAACATAATATAATTATCAGTCTGTCTTTCCCCCTATATCATTACTGGTTAGCAAACGAATGAACTCCAACATCTTTTTTATTTATTGAAATATTTTATTTTGACCCAATAGATGCATCTGATTAGACACCCAAATAAATCTTCTAATGAAGTAATTTCCTAAAAAACATATAGAGATGTATCCTTTACCTCACAGAGTAAATTATTAAGATAAGCCAGAACTTTGTTGACTTCATGCTAAATCTGTTGGCATCGCTTTAATTATTTTTATATCATTTTTTATAGAATATATATCTATATTCTCTATTCTACTGCTTATATATAAATAATTTCTACATTTGGGTAGAAATGATGAGAGTCCAGATTTGTAATTTCATTGATGCAAGAAACTGCCAATGAGGAAATTCTTTCTACTAATATATATTGGCAACCACTTTGAAATTTGCAGTCTTAGAGAATCGTCTGGGGAAATCGAGAGATTAAGTGACTTGTCCAGAGTCATACGACCAATATCTGTTAATTAGTAGGACTTAAATCAAGTTCCTTCTGATGCTAAGGCCAACTCTCTATCTACTATGCCATGCCAACTCTCATCTTTTCAACTAGATTGGAATGACTTGGAGTAAGACTATTTCCAGTCTGCTCTAGAAGTGAGGCAGGGGTATATTGCCACTTTGTGCCTGCAATAGAGGTATTGTTTGGGAGGTGGGGAGAAGAGCTGTAGGATGTGTGGGAAGGGCTAATGTGAAAAAAATTCAGAATAAATTTTTTTGTTGTTATTCAAACATTTTGAGTCATATCTGACTCTTTGCGGTCCCTTGAGAGTCTTCTAGGCAAAGATACTGAAATGGTCTGCTATTTCCTTCTCCAGTCCATTTTTACAGATAAGGAACTGAGGCAAACAGGATTAAGCAACTTGCCCAGCGTCACCCAGATAGTGTCTAAGGCCAATTTTGAACTCGGTTTTTCCAGACTCCAGGCCTGGTATTCTATCCACTGCACTACTTGACTATCCAAATAAAAGAAAGAGTATTGTATTCAGAAGTCATAGAACTAGGGTAAAGAATATGAGAAATAAAGCAGAAGGGAAGGAAGGAAGAAGGGCACATATTTAAGAAATTCCTTGAGACTGTTATGTAGAGATGGAAGCATGGAATCCCTGCAAAATATGGGGACAGCCTCACCCAGAATACTTGCCCTTCTGAACTACAAATGCTAGATGCCAGGAACTTTGTAAATCCCTATTTTTTTTTCTTTTTCTTTTTTTAAACCCTTACCTTCCATCTTGGAATCAGTACTGTGTATTGGTTCCAAGGCAAAAGAGCAGCAGGGGCTAGGCAATGGGGTTACGTGACTTTCCCAGGGTCACCCAGCTAGGAAGTGTCTGAGGCCAGATTTGAACCTAGGACCACCTGTCTCTAGGCCTGGTTCTTAATCCTCTGGGCCATCCAGCTGCCCCGAAAACCCTTATTAAATTTTTATCCTCAGTATATAGAGTGTAGTGCCTGGCACACAGTAGGCACTTAATGAATGTTGGTTGATTGATTGATTGATTGAAGGAAGGTCTTAGAGGAAAGATTCCAAAGCACTATGGCAAGAAGTAGAGAGGATTAGGCAAGTGTATTATAGTGTAGAGGTCATGATGTGGGGTGTGTGCCCAATCACTCTATCGCTCTGCTATAAATACCGAGCTTTCTTTCTGAACAATCCCTCAAACACAGAGGGGGGGAAAACAGACCCACAATTGCATTAGTGATAGGATTGCAGCCAAATCGGAGGCACCAAGAGTTATAACAACCTAAGTCATGGAGACAATATAATGCAAAGAAAATCAAATGCTGTAGAGTAAATAAATGTGATGTTAACACCATCTTCCATAATATATATTTCATAAGCTCTCATTTGCTCATGAAAAATATATTATGGAGGACTGTCTGTTAACATCACACTTCCCCACTCTGCAGCTTTCGATTCCGTGGGTATCGTGCAATCTGTGGAGTCCGGGCTAGGTCCCATTCTGGTTGGCAGTGACCTTGAGGGCACCAGCACCAAGGTTAGAAGGTCTCCCAGCCCACGCATGCTTCCAAATGGAAGATTTCCCCGGAGAGCATCTGCCAGGGAGGCAGAGACCAGGGTAAACATTGACAAGAGACCAAGTCAGAGCAGGGACCAGAAGTCACCCTCCTTTAGTGGCCAAGCCTGGCCATCCCACCTGGACCGAAAGGGCTCTGGGATCCATTCTCCACTTCTGGCCCATTGCTCTTTCAGCCTCTTGGGATAAAAAAGAAGGCGAGTCACTTTCTCATCAGACTGCGACGTGTCGCACGAACCGTCTATATTATGGCCGCAAAGACGGGCACCGGCGACGTTGATTCATGCCTTGGTGACCTCATGGATCACAGACAGTCAGACCACCCTGGCCAGCTGCCTGGAATCCACTGGGGCCTGTCAGCTGGCCCGGCTGTGCCACCATTTTGCTCGCTCCTCGGAAGGCCCGTTACGGTTTGGCTGCCTGGTGGCCGTGGCCGGTGACCCCTGGGCTTCAGGCCTGCCATTGTTGCGGAAGGAACAATCATGTCTGCAAATCAAAAGTCAGAGGATGCTAAGAGGAACGCTGCAGCTCACAGGAGTGAGTGGTGACTGGAGCTACAATGAGATAACCAAGTCTCTTTCAGTCATCTTTTCATATTCTAAAACCCTAGGCAGCCCATAAACAACGGACCCCCAGCCAGCCGAGTTCTGGCTATCTTGTTGATGGAAGCATCCATTGTGTGGCTTCCTGGGCGCCCTATTCTGGGGGACCAGAGGATTCTGGCCACCTCCGAGTCCCCTGGATTAATCTGCTGCCGGCAGGGCACCTTTCGTTTATCATCTTTTTCACATCAGACGCCTCGGGAGAGGACAGGTTTCTCTCTCTCTCTCTGCTTTCGGCATTGGCTTTTTCATCTTCTTTATCATCCCGTGTTTGATTTTTACTTTTGACTCCCGGGCAGGTAATGCTGCTTTGGACGGTGTCGTGACCAGCCTGGGAGGTGACGGCCCGAAGGAACACAATTTTCGGTGTCCCTCTCCTGGGAGCTGAGCAGGGAAGGGCCTCATTCTCTTCCCTCGCCTTCACTTTCAAATACTCTCATTGGATCGAATCAGGGAAACTAGAGCAACCACGAACCGCAGAGCCCTCCCCAAACCAGTCTATGGCTCAGGAGGGAGGAAAGGGAGAAGTCGGATGGTCTGACTGAGCATCTACCGGGAGTTCTTGGCTATGGAATGAGGAGGGGAAGGAAAAGGGTGATTTAGTGGGAAGAACAGCGGATCTGGACCAAAAGGACCTGAGTTTGAATTTCTAGCTCTCCTATTTACTGCCCGTTTAACCTTGGGCAATTCATTTCTCTCTGGGCCTCCTTTTCTCATCTGTAAAATAAGGGGGTTGGATTAGAAAATCTTTAAGGTGCCTTTCAGCTCTAAATCCTATGATCCTATAATCCGATGAGTCATAGCAAACTACTATTCCTTAAGACATGCAAATTGGCCCCTGTTCAGTACCCAAGGCCTACTGGAAAGCTAGGAGTGAGTCTAAAAAAGAGAAGGAATAAACAATGTGACTTTCTTCCCCTGTAAAATGAGGGGGCTAGGCTGTCAATCAGTGAACATCTGGTAAGCTACTAGAAAGTGCCATGCACTGGGCTAAACCTGAAGGGTGCAAAAAGATGTAAAAGGTAGTCCCTGCCCCCAAGGAACTCACAGTCTAATGGGGGAGACAACACAAACAAACATATGAAAAGCAATCTATTCACAGGTCAAATAGGAAATAATTAACAGAGAAAAGGCACTAAATGATTTCTAAGGTCATTTGTCTCTTTAATAGACTATGATTCTATGACAGGCATCTTATATTAAGGAAGAAAATGAGCGTTTATTTAGCACCTGCTATGTGCCAGACGCTGTACTAAGTGTCTTGTATATCAAATATCTTCCTATATCTTATTTCTATCTTTAAAATATCTTCTATAATTCTATTATAATCCCCATTTTACAGGCAGGAAAATTGAGGCAAATAAAGGTGTTTTGCTCAAGGCCATGCCACTAGTAGGTGTCTGAGATCAGATCTGAACTTGGGTCTTCTGGACTATAGACCTATTCATTGGGCTACTTGAATTTTCATGGGAAATCCTGTTGACTATAAACATATTCTACCTTTCTAGTCTTATCATATCATGTCCCTTTCACATGTTCTCTTCTCTATTCTAGTCAAATTGGCTTTCTAGCTGTTTTTTATTTACAACAGCCTATCTTCTGTCTCCATGTCTTTGCACAATGGTCTTCCTTGGACATTAGGCTTTCTTTGAATCTCTAAATGGACTCCTGAAGAGTTGAACAGAACTGAACTACAGCAAAGTACTTAATAAGTCAAATCAGCAAACATTAGTTAGGTGTTTACTGTGTTCAGATATAGTGAAATAGTGCAGTGGATAAAGGGGCTTGGAGTCAGGAAGACATGAATTCAAATCTAACCCCAGACATTTAGTATCTGAATGACTCTGAGTCAGTCACTTAATTATTCTTTGCCTCAGTTCCCTCAAATGTAAAATGGGAGTGATGTTAACTAGTTTGTAGAGTTGTTGTGAGGATCATATGAGATATATTTGTAAAAAGCACTTATCCTAGTGTTTGGAACATAGTAAGGGCTATATAAATTGTTTATTCCCCTCTCCTTCAACCCTTCTCTTCCCCTCCTCTCTTTTCCTCACTTTACTAAGCACTGGAAATACAAACAGAAGGAGAAAAATACAGTCCCTGCCCTCAAGGAACTTACAGCCTAAGGGAGGAAGGAAGAAGACATAAAAAGCAATAAAAAAAAAAAAAAAAAAAAAACGGTTGGAGGGAAAAGATTCCCTGGGTAAGGGACATATTAGAGAACATCTGGAAAGTCAGGAATAGAGCCTGCAGAGTCATAAAGACATGGATGACCTGGTCATTAAAAAAAACAACAACAAATTAAATCAACAAACATTTATTAAGTTCCTACTAGGGGACAGGTGCTTAACAGCCTTAAACCCCGGGGATGAAAAAAGAGGCCAGGGCAATCCTTGCCCTCAGGAGCTAACAATCCAATGGGGGAGACAACAAAGAAACAAATAAATATATAAACAAATTACATACAAGATAAAGAGAAAATAATTAAGAGGATAAAGTTCTAATGAACTAAGGAGAGTTGGGAAATATTTCCTGTAAAAGATAGGGTTTTTAGTTAGGACTTGAGGGAAGCCAGTAATTGGAGTTGAGTAGAGAGAGTGTTCCAGGCATGGGAGGCAGCCAGAGAAAATGCCCAGAGCCCAGAGATGAAGTGTTTTATTTATGGAATAGTGAGAAGTCACCGGTACATGTTAGGAAGTAAAGTGTAAAAAGACTGGAAAGGGGGAAGGCAGCTGAGCGGCTCAGTGGACTGAGAGCCAGTCCCAAAGACTGGAGGTCCTGGGTTCATAGCTGGCCTCAGATACTTCCTAGCTGTGTGACCCTGGGCAAGTCACTTACCCCCATTGCCTAGCCCTTACCGCTCTTCTACCTTAGAACTAATACACAGTATTTTGATTCTAAGACTGGAGGTGAGGATTTAAAAGAAAAGAAAAGAAAAGAAAAGACTGGAAAGGTAGAAAGGGGCTAAGTTATGGAGAGTTTTGAATGACAGAGGATATTTTACTTCCTCCTGGAGACAACAGGAAGACATTGGAGTTTATCAATGAGAGAGGTGGCATTTTTGGACCTGTATTTTAGGAAAATCACTTTAGTGACTTAATGGAGGATGGATTAGAATGGGGAGAGACTTGTGGCAGGCAGACCAAGCATCAGACTACCATAATAGCCTAGGGGTGAGGAATGAGGACCTGTGCTTGGGTATCAGTATCAGAGGAGAGAAGGGGGCTTATTCAAGAGACAACATAAAGGTAAACTTCACAGGGCTTGGCAACACATTGAATATGGGGCTGGGAGGGATGAAAGAGAGGAGTCAAGAATGACACATGTTGTGAACCTGGGTGAAAGGAAGTCAATGCACTCTACAGCCACCTAGCTGAACCCTTGGTAAGTGTTTATTAAATGAATGAATGGACAAATAAATTGTTTCCTCATCTATAAAATGGGAATTTTGTTGCTTGGTCATTTTGGTTGTGTTTGACCCTTTATGACCCCATTTGGGTATTTCTTGGCAGAGATACTGGAGTGATTGGTCGTTTCCTTCTCCAGTTTATTTTACAGATGAGGAGACAGATGCAAACAGGGTTAAGTGACTTGCCTAAAGTCACACAGCTAGTAAATGTCTGAGGCCAGATTTGACCTCACGTCTTCCTGACCCCAGCTACCTATAAAATGCAAATACCAACATTCTATCTTACTAAATTATGTTAAGGTAATGTATATGAAAGTCTTTTGTAACTACATATGAAATAAGTGGGAACTAATACTATCATTATTATTAATAACTTCCCTTTCTCCAAATCATTAGACTAAAAATAGCCTTGCAAATAATTTACTATCCCAAAAGACATAATACTTTTTTACCTGGCTTCTAGGTGAAATAATCTCCACAAAACAAGCCATAGTGGGCAGCTGGGTAGCTCAGTGGATTGAGAATCAGGCCCAGAGACAGGAGGTTCTGGGTTCAAATGTGGCCTCAGACACTTCCTAGCTATATGACCCTGGGCAAGTCACTAACTCCCATTGCCTAGCCCTTACCAGTCTTCTGCCTTAGAACCAATATGCAGTATTGATTCTTAGATGGAAGATAAGGGTTAAAAGAAAAATGAGCCATAAAAGTCCCACTATGCCAAGCAGCTACACACAATACCTGAGGACTCATGCTATATCCCCTATTCCCAGATATATTAAGTGCTATGGTAGATAATGCTGATTTTGAACAATTATATGACTTATCTAAGGTCATGCAAGATTGCACTAAAGTGGTACAGTGGATAGAGTGTTGAATTTAGATCAGAAGACACCAGACACATCAGCTGTGTGGCTCTGGGCAAGTTATCTAACCTTCCTCAGAGTCAGAGTTTTCTCATCTCTAAAATGGGGATACTAATAGCACCTATTTCTCAGGGTTGTTGTAAGACTTAAATGAAATAAGATAGGGAAAGCATACGGCAAACCTTAAATGCATTATGTAAATGCTAGCTTTTATTATTCTAATTCTTGTTATAAATGGTAGAACCATCACTAGATTCCAGGGCTACTGCCTTTCTGGTTCTCTTTCCATTACTCCATGAGGTAAATGATTGGGGAAGGGACAGTGGCAGGTCACGTAAACCTGGTTAGTTGTGGTTGTTATTCAGTTGTGTCACTCTTTGTGACCCAGTTTAGGGTTTTCTTTGCAAAGATACTAGAATGGTTTGCTATTTGCTTTTCTAGCTCATTTTACATATGGGGAAACTGAGGCACAAGGGTAAGTCCCTTGCCCAGTCTGAGGCTGGATGTGATCTCAGATCTTCCTGGTTCCATTATTCCAGCTAGCTACCTGGCTAGAGTCAGAGAGCATGACCGGTTCTGGTGCTGCTGGGTCCATGAGAGGAGAGCCAATGGCAACAGCTCAGTCATCAGCCTTCGGGGAAATCGCGTGTAGCTACAAATGCCTTTGACCTGAACCTTTCCGGTCAAAGAGGTCATACTATAGGGAGTTGTACCCCCAAGTTTGTCCTCGTGTCTGCGTGTGACCCCCATTGTTCAGTGGGGAGGAGCACTACAGTGAGGGGGGGGGACCCTAATGAGCCTTAATGTGGGAGGAAATAGTCATCCTAAAAATAACGCCAGGCCCTGCGGAGTAATGACATCATTAGCCAACTCCAGACTTGAGGGATTCTAAGCACTTTTGACTAGACATTTTATTTTAGCACAAGATGTATCAAGTAGATCTATTATGCTTGTCAGCCCAAGCAAGTGTTGCAAGGGAAGAATTAAGTGAAAGGAGCATGCGAAGGTCCATGACACTTCCTTTAATCACATTTTACATAATTGGAATAGTTGCTGTTTCCCGGTCTTTGCCTGGGCAGTCTTCATGACCACAACAAGCTCGGTCAGGAGGAGAAAGGACAGTCTGTCCCCTCTGAGCTAACTTCATTGTAAACAGCTGGTAGGAAAAAGGGACAGGGGAAAGAGATAGGACGAGTGCCCCAGGAGGAGGGGGAGGGCCATTGGCCAGTCCCGAAGGCTCCTTCCATCTTGTTTCTGGAATGGCACAATGCTGGAGCCAGAAGGGAGATCATTGAGTCTGTTGCTCACATTTGACAAAAGAGGCATTATGGTGTTAGAGAGTTAGGACTAGAACTCAAATGTCCTCATTTTCCATTCTCTGCTCCTTCCTTTCTCTGCTGCCTCTAGGGACGAACATCCTTGCTTCCAAACCAGGAAGAACATTTCCTCATAAACTACAGCCCCAAGAATAGTCTGGGGAGCCAGTTTCTTCCCCACTGAAGCATAGGACAAGCACATGTAATGAACTAGAAGGAATGCCTACATTCTGTTCTGAGATCTGATTCGGATGGTATTGTGTGACCTCTGGCAAATGGTTTGACATCTCTGAACCTCTATCCTCTTTCCTCCTTTCTAGAACAATGAGAGCGATCTCTGGCTTCACACTGTCTCATCCAGGAGATAGGATGCCGAATGATGTCAGGTGGGCTAATACTCAGCGTGCTATTGAAACTCACTCCCAGGAAAATCTTTCCCCCACTTGTCCTGTGATGTTTCTGACCCGGAAATGCTTTCAGGTTTGTCTCTCCGAGGGGAAGAGGGAAAAGGTGAGGTGGCACCGCATTATTTGTCTAACCAAAAAAAACAGGCTCCTTCTAAGGACAAAATGTGGGTTTCTTCTACCTCCCTCCCTTTTCTGCCCTCCTTTCTCTCTGCATACCTCATTGCCCTGCCTCTCCTAGCTATGGCCCCCTGGGGCCTGTCACAATTAGCAAAAAAGAAATAAGGGGAAAAAAATCCATCTCAACCCAGTGGGGTTTAATAGGGAGATAGGGCTATGCCCTGCGTGCTGGGGACCCTGGGCTTCAAGTGCTGCGACATCCTCCCTTCCCTGGTTCCCTCAGGGCATAGGCCATTAAGAGCAGATTCCAACCCAAGACTCTGCTGGGAACTACAGTTTCCTTCCTGGGGCTATGGGTCATTCTCCAAACCACGTGGGGAACACTGGGTTGGGGATGGGGAGAGGGTAATGAAACAAGAAAATCCCACCCAGGGATGGGACTCCATTGCCACAATAACTAGACACAAAGTTGGTAAGCCAGGAGATGAGCCATAGTATTGAAGGGCCAACCAGTAGCCATGGGTGGGTGAGCAGTGTTTGAAATGGATGCCAGGTCACAACAGACATCCATCACAAGAGATTGTAGGGTGGGTGCTTGGAGGGAAGGCCAGAGTGAGTTGCAGTAGTCTGGGAGTTCTAGCAAGCAATAAGATGCTGAGACTATGTTGCTGGTCCCATCATTTTGCTTCCTTGGACCGCAGAGCTCTCTCATTTTTCTCCATGGTAAGGCAGTGGTGAATGCAGAGGTGAGTGGGCTGGTTTCCTCTCCACATATGTTAAACTCTGGATCAATGTCCTGACCAAAAAAGCCACTCAGGGTTCCAACCTGCACTCTTGTCACCAGATTTGTTCTGAAATCATCAGCATCAATCAAAACTTTTAGCTCTAAGAAACCATCTTTCTCTTCCTTGACAAGAGATTTCCACCATTAATGCCAATGGGTTGCAGACATTTAGGACAAAATAACAAATCCAGAAAAAAATGTGGAGGGATAACAAGGAATAGTAATGCTTAAAACTAGACCTTACAAAACCCTAACAGGGTTTGACCCAATTCTTCCCTTAGAAAGGGCAAGAAGTTAGACCTAAGGTATGACCTTCTATATTTCTACATGAAATCTTATGGGACACAATAGGACCCATAGGTTTGTTATCAGGCAAGATGGTCTGCAGAGGACATGGGAAAACAAAATTCATGAAAATCCCCTAGGCAAAAGAGTACCTACTCAAGGAAAAAGAAGAGGGCAACGCCATGTTTTTGAAGTAGTATCCAAGAAGGCTCAAAGGGCAAGAGGCAAAGAGTTATGTAGAAACATGGTCTGCTGCAAAATCCAAACATAGACAAGGCCAAAGCAAGGAACAGCAAAACTGATGCCAGGGAACATCAAAGAAAGGATCAGAGATCATGAGAAGTAAAAGAGAAAGGGAACTTAGAAAATACAATGAAAAGAGTTCTGATTTCAATTCCCGAAAGCCTGGGTTCAAATTCCTGGTCTGTCATTGACTATCAAGGTGACCTTGAGCAAGCCTCTGAAGCTCCCTTTCAGTTCTTGGCCTTTATAAAGTTAGAAGGCAAAATGAAATCACCCTTATGGGCACTACCAGCTCTAAATGTATGGCCTATTTAATTCCATTCCCACATTTTACAGATCAGGAAACGGAAGTTCAGAGAGGAAAAGTGACCAAGGTCGAAAAGGTAGTTGATGCAAGTTATTTCTAAGCTTATTCAAAGGCTTGGCACAATTTGTCCCATTCAGTGAGCTTAGAGTGCCTGATGGCTTTTAAGCTGAGTTCTCTAATGGGCCATCACCATGAGAGACTGACCTCTATATCCTTTGGAATAGGAGGCGGCATATTAGGAAGTTCACTGCAGTAGGAGTCAGAAGAACTGGATTTGATTCCTATTTCTGGGATTTACTCCTAGCTGTTGAAACTCAGTTCCCTCATCTATAAAATGGAAACAATAATTCTTGCCTTACTCAACTTCATGGCTGTAAGGAAATCATTCTGTAAATTCTAAGATGCTGTATAAACATGAGCTGATATCCTTTTTCTGAAATGGATTAACTATAGTTCTATGGCCTTCATTCAGGTTCTAATCATGACACAGCAGAAAGAGAACTGGATTTTGAGTAAGAAGTTCCAGCTTTATAATATGGAAATAGGTCCTGATCAATGACACATGTAAAACCCAGTGAAATCTCGTGTTGGCTACAGGAGGGGGAGGGGTGGGAGAAGGGGAGAGAAAGAACATGAATCATGTAATTGTGGAAAATTTTTCTTAATTAATCAATTAAATTTTAAAAAAAGAAAAGAAAAGAAGTTCCGGCTTGGGTAGAATTTCAGAATTCAGCTTTGCCACTAAGTGACTGGCCTTGGACAGGTAGGTAGAGTGGTAGACTATTGGACTTGGAGGTAAGAAGATCTAAATTTGAATCTTGCCTAAAGCACTTACTAGCTCTGTGATCCTAGGTGCATCTGCTCATCTGTAAAAGAGCCTACCTCCTCAGGTTGTTGAAAGAATAAATGGTGATAATGCTTATGAAGCACGTTGAAATTCTTAATGATAGCTATCACTATGGTGATTTAATTATCCTTTCTGGACCTTAGTTTTGTCATCTGAAAAATGAGCCTCTTCTGGCTCTAAATAAATCTGTAACCTAACCAGAACACCCAAACCCCAACTTTGAACTCCTTTCCTCTCTCTACTTCCCCTAAGAACGAATGGGTTTCTTCTTCTGAGCATCTTTGTCCTAGCTTGGGAATTCACTCCAATTCCAGGTTCCTGGGTTTGGGTCCATAAGATCCTACCCAAGGTATAGCCTAGATAATGGAAAAGACATTCCTTTGTGGTCATCTTTAGTGTTCTGACCAAACATGCCCAAGAGTTACTGCTTCCCTCAGTAACTACTTCACTTTAGCCTGTGGAGGGAAAAAAAAATCCCACGGTCAAGTAAATACTTTATAG
This sequence comes from Gracilinanus agilis, assembly GCF_016433145.1. NCBI lineage: Eukaryota > Metazoa > Chordata > Mammalia > Didelphimorphia > Didelphidae > Gracilinanus > Gracilinanus agilis. The sequence goes on from NC_058132.1 coordinate 198,984,065, forward strand.
AAACAATAACCCATTCCCTGAAAGGCTAATTCATCCAGACAGCCATTCTCACTCTCAAATTCATGAAGAATTTGAATTCTTCACAATATATATCCAAGGTGTAAGCTTGCAGAGACATGCTTGTGAAGAATAAGAATGTGTATAGGGAAGCCTGTATATAGGAGTGTGAGGATGTGTGAGTATATGCCTATAGGGATGTGTGAATGGATGAAGTGTAAGTGTATATATGGGAATGGAATCAGTTTTCTGATGTCTTTAATCCTACTCTCTCACTCAGAGAAATAAGTTTTGCCAGTAAGCTTTTTGTATCTCTGGTTCCTCAGGTCCCTTCTCTCCATCGAGTGCACACACACACACACTCTCTCTCACACACACACACACTCTCTCTCTCACACACACACACACACACACACACACACACACACACACACACACACACACACACACATCACGCATACTCCACTGGTCAAGGTTGAAGAAATTTCTGTTCTCTTGTTCCACTTACTGATTCATTGGCCACGTATAACTCTCCCATTCTGCCTCCCCCTTTCCCCAAGCACAGTATTGGACACAGAGAAGGTGCTTAATAAATGCTTGTTGATTCATTATCTAGAAGCACAGGTATAGGAATGTGGATATGGTGTCCTATTTATTTTCTAGCTATATCATGGTACACTTGTAAACATACTCCAGACACACACAAGCTCTGGGGGCACAATTTTCCAGCTTCCTCCGTGACTGGTGACTTCTTCCCTGGTGCTGGGCTGGCATTTCCCTGGTTGGTGCTATTAGAATTGTTCATCTGTCTCCTTGATATTTCTGAACCCAGCCCAAGGGATGACCTGGTCCCATAAATCAGCTAAGTCCTGTGTCAACTTTAATTTAACTCTTACAGTCCTGAGTGAGAAAACCAAGAAAAGATCATAGGATTTAGAGAAACAAAGAACCTTAGAGGCCATCTAGCCCACCCTCTTCCCACTCTTCATTTTCTAGATGAAGAAATGAAGTCCCAGAGGTTAAATAACACGTGCAAAGTCATTATAGGTCGTAGGGCTGGGATTTGAACACTGATCTCCTACTTCCAAATCTATTACTTAAAAAAAAAAAATCCTTATTTTCCATCTTAGAATCAATATACTACTAAGTATTAGTTCCAAGGCAAAAGAGTGGTAAAGGCTAGGCAATTGGGGTTAAGTGACAGGCCCAGGGTCCCACAGCTAGGAAGTGTCTGAGGTCAGATTTGAACCGAGGACTTCTGATCTCCAAGCCTGGCTCTCTATCTACTGTTCTACTCAGCTACCTCTAAATTATTATTTTTTGAAGTATACCTCACTGTCTTTTATGTATTATATGTGTTATCTTCTCAGTAGAATTTAAACTGATTAACTTTATCCCCAGGAGGAGGTAGTTTCATTTTTCTCTTTATATTCTCAGCACCCAACAGAGTGTCTTGTACAGAGTAGTTGTTCAATAAATATTTGCTCAGGTGCAGCTAGGTAGCACAATGGATAGAGAGTAAGACCTGGAGTCTTGAGGATCTGGGTTCAAATATGACCTCAGATACTTCCTGGTTGTATGATCCTGGGCAAATCACTTAACACCAGCTGCCCAGCCCTTGCTACTCTTCTATGGTAGAACTGATACTAAGACAGAAGGGAAAGGTTTAAAATAAATACATAAATAGATAAATATTTGCTGATTTGAATTGAATAAGGAAATGGGCTTAGAGAAGCTAAGCAATTTGTTCAAAGTCATACAGTTAGTAGCATAGACAGAACTTGAATCCAAGTTTTCCAATTCCTAGTTTAGGTATGTCCAATTACACGATGTTCCAAGAAATCTATGGAGAAAATCATATTGACCATTAGATTGGAAATTGAGGTGGAGGAGGACACAAAAAGTTAGGAGGAGGAGAGAGGTCTTCTGAGGCCACAACCCATCCAGGATTAACAGGGCCATATCTAGGCTAACCTTGAGCTAGGCGGCTGAACTTCAGGATGTTATCCTAAGCTTCTTTTTTCACTTAATCTCTGGGTTACAGTTAGACCATCTGTCAAGGCAGGGGCGGAAGCCATGGGTCCCACAACCATTTAGCTCAGAGTTGTGTCAAAATGTTCCTACATGATAGTTCCTCCAGATTCCTTGGGAGTAAGAGAATACATCTCATGTAAAAAAAGGAAACAAATGCAGATACATAAGATAGTAATGGGATGATGGAGTTTTCAAGCTTCCTTTCCTTTCCCTTCTCTTCTCTTCTCTTCTTTACATAGGACCAAGACTAGCACATAGCAGCCGTTTAACAAATACTTGTTGAATGAATGAATAAAAAAATAAATCCTGCTCCCTCTGGCCTCTTTCCCTGCTGTGCCTACTTGTCCATTACTCCCTCTCAGAAGATAGGATTATGACCAGGAGAAGTCAAAGCAGTAGGTTTCCTACCCTTTTCCCTAAAAAAAAAAAGTCTCTGTACAGTATATAAATATCTTTTCACTATTTATACTTAACATTCTTGTGCCTATTACATTTAATACATCATCAAAATTAATTTCTTCTGCAATTATATTCTCAATGAGTTCAACCCACAAACTCTAGCACCACTTCTGTCTCCTGAATGAGTCTTCTTAAACTTCTATTCACACAATGCCCCACTGTTAATAATGTCACAAAAAGTACTCTCAGAAGCCCTGTACCACTCACCCCCCAGATATGCAAGGCAAGTCCACTGAGTGCCCAAGAAAAGAAAAAGCAAATGATGCACAATAAGAAGACTGTCCTACAAGCTTCACAATGTGAATTCACACAAATGAATCACTGTGACCAGTAAAGACCAGCATAGACACACTGGCCGCTTTCTACCCACCCACTCTGATAGAGAAATGCTCTCTTGCATCTGAGCCTAAAGAGGTTCGGATGGCCATCCTTAGGTAACACTGACCATAAGTGGCAGCTGAAGAAAAAGGAAGGAAGAGAGGAAGGAAGGAAGAAAGGAAGGAAGGGAGGGAGGAAGAAAGGAAGGAAGAAAGGAAGGAAGAAAATTTATAAAATGTTTATATACACTAACTAATTTGAACTTCGAAACAACTGTTTAAGGACAGGTGATATTATCCTTATATCACAGATGAAGAAAATGAAATTGAGTGACATGCTCTTAGCCCTACAGTTAGTAAATGTCAAAGGAGGAATTTGAAACTAGGTTTCCCTAATTTCAAATATAGCTCTCTTTCCACTAAAACAGCAATTCTTAATCTGAGGTTTATGAATTTATATATATATATGTATATATATAAGTTCAAAATACAGTTCTGAAAAAAATTAAAATATATATACATATGCATATATATTTTAATTCTATGTATTTTGTGTTACACATTTACAAATCTTTTTGGAGGAGTCCACTGCAAAGAAAAGATTGAGAATTCCTGCACTAGCCCATGCTTCTCCCTGTTCAAAGAAGGATAAAGTGAGAGAAAGCTGGAAAAGTAGATTAAAACCAGATTGTAGAAGGCCTTGAATGTCAGGATAAGTTTGTATTTTATCCAAAGGCCTGGGGAAAGCCTGAAAGTTTGTTTGAATGCTCTAAATCACTCCTGATTAGAAAAATGCAAATCAAAACAAAATATCATCCCACACCTATCAGATTGACTAAAATAAAAAAAGGACAAAATGATAAATGCTGGAAGGGATGTGGAAAAGTGGGGATACTAATACACTGTTAGGGGAACTGTGAATGAATCCAAACATTTTGGAGAGCAATTTGGAACGACACCCAGAGAATTATAAAACTATGTATGCCCTTAGACCTAGTAATACCACTCCTGGGTCTGTTTCCCAAAGAGATCAGGGAAAAAGGATGTGTTCCAAGATATTTAGAGCTTTGTGGTGGCAAAGACCTTGAAAATGAGAGAATGCCCATCAACTGGGAAATGGCTGGACAATTTGCAGTATACAATTGTAATGGAATTACTACTGTGCTATCAGAAAAAATGAGCAGGTCAGTTTTTTAAAAACTTAGGAAGTTGTATATGAAGTAATGAAGAATGAAATTAATAGAACCAAAAGAATATTATATACAGCTACAGAATATTTGAAGAATAACTTATGAATGTCTACTTCTAAAGAATAAACTGAAAAATAGAAACACAAAAGACACAATTTATATATACATATCTTTTTGTCAGGTAATATATACTATGATGTAGGGAGGGGCTGAGATACTGATATGGGGAGGGAAAGGAGGGGCTGAGATACCTAGAATTAAATTCTATTAAATAAATAAATAAAAGAAGCTATTTTGTTATACCACCATTACCTTTACATACTTATCAATTGTTTCTATTATTGGCTCTTTGACTTACTAATTAAGAATGCCATTATTAAATCTTCTTTAAGTTTGAAAAATAAAAAATATGATGTGAGGAAGGTTTTGCATTAGGAAGATGTATGTATTCATGGTGGTGTATAGTTTTCTCAATTGGAAAGTGGGAATAGTAATAGCACCTACCTCCAAAGGTTATTTCGAGCATCAAATGAGATCATATTTGTAAGGTCTTTGCAAACCTTAAAGTACTATATAAATACTAGTTATTGTTATTATTATAGTGGGTAGAGGCACTTTTTACTTCCAGGTATTTATCATATTCTAATTCTCTGTTGTCTCCCCACTAGACTATAAACTTCTCAAGGGCAGAAATATTGTCCTATTTATCTCTATATACCCCTAAAGCCAAACACAGTGCATTGTACAAAGCACAAGCTTAATGTTTGTTGAATTTTATTAAATTAATTCAGAGAGGGAGAATATTCTCATTTCTTGGGGAAGGATCCAGAAAACTCTATGGAGGAGGTGACCTTTTTTTTTCTTCCCATGGTTATAGGATTCATGTTCTTTCCCTCCCTTCCTCCTCCCACCTCATCCCATAGCTGACACACACAATTCCACTGGGTTTTACATGTGTCATTGATCAATTTCTATATTATTGATATTTGTACTAGGGTGCTCATTTTGAGCATCTATTTATATTCCTAATTATATCCCTAATTATATCCCCATCCTCCCATGTGATCAGGCAGTTGTTTTTCTTCTGTGTTTCTACTCCCACAGTTCTTTCTCTGGATGTGGATAGTGTTCTTTCTCATAAGTCCCTTATAATTGTCCTGGATCATTGCATTGTTGCTAGTAGAGAAGTCCATTACATTTGATTTTACCACAGTATATCAGTCTCTGTGTATAATGTTCTCTTGGTTCTGCTCCTTTCACTCTGCATCAATTCCTGGAGATCATTCCAGAAAGAAAGAACAACAGAGTATTGGTATATAGCATGGTTCGGAGGGGAAAAGAGACTGCTGGGCAGTGGGTAAGGGGAACTCTTAGAAGACTTGTAAATAGTCCAGGAAAGGGGTAATGTGGGCCTGAACTAATTATGTTTTGTTTAAGCTGATAGTAAGATTAGTGTTTATTCTCTAAGTACATACCAACTGCTAGAGATATGCATAGCCAAGAAGTTGGTAGGGTGGGGATTAGGGGGATGAGGGTAGGGTGGGAGTATAAAACTAAGCTTGGATTTAAAATCTACAGTAGATAATCCACATTAGCAAATGAGAGTTTATTGTACTTTCAATGACAGGTCACTCAGTTACTCCCATTCCTCCACTACTTAAAAAAAATCTTCCATCCTCTGACCCAAAGTCTATTGTGGCTATTATCTTCCTCTGTCTGGATTTCCCCTCTCTTTGGAGATGATGGGCAAAGACTGGACATTTTTTTACAGATATTAAAGAACTGAGGGTACATATCCCAGATCTTACTCCTGGTTTCCAACCAAATTAAAAGGGGCTGTTTTGGAGACATTGTCTGGTTGACTTCCTAGAAGGGTAAACTCTAAGAAAAACTATGAAATAAGTGATATTTTTCTACCTCTCCTCCTTTATCTAATTTGTTTCCTTTCAGTTGCCTATCCCAATATCATTTCCTCTTTTTTCTCAGTTAGCTATCATAGTCATTGAATGTTACAGTTGGAAGGATTTCCTAAGATAACTTAGTCCAACCTGTTCATTTTATAGATGAATAAACTGATCTAAATAGGTGAATTCATTGGTCTGAGGTCAAACGGAAAGGTCATGAGATAGACAAGACCAGAACCCAACTCTAGGACCTCTCAGCTCATTTCACTATCAAGAACTTCCCTTTTAAATTATAAGCCAACATGGGTCCAAGCTGCAGCTCAGGGGCATTTGCATTTTACTAGAGGATTTTATAAGACCAGAAAACCCTTAGGTAATTAGGAACTGAGCTCTTGTGGTAGGATTTCAGGTAACATTGGCTGTCAGAGGGAGAGATGGTTTGGGGCAGTAACCCTCAAATCATGTATTGTGGGTGGCCATCTATTCGCCTACATATGAAATCAATCCTCAATGCCATGGCAGGTCAATAACCCTTGGAATATGCCATTTCCTTAAGCAGGATGATGTCTGTCAAAGGACACCAAGTAGGACAGCACCTACCTTCTGTTGGTGTTGCTTAGTCTACCCACTACCATTTTTCTTAATTATTCCTGTTATGTCACTCATCATGTTATCAGTTTCTTCTCAGAACGACGATGAATGGCAGTTCTCATGTGGTGTCCTTAGGGCACGCCTGCTATTTATTTCAATGATAGGCAAGGTGCCATGGTTAATTAAGAAAAATGGTGGGTTTCTTTCACACAATTGGTAGTTTTCCTGAAGCTCTGGACCACATTCCCTTATTCCACAATGAGTCTTTTTTATAAAAAAGTTAAATTTTTTTTTTTAAAGGCTGCTGGAGGTCAGAAGACAGAGGAGTCAGGAACTCTCCTCTTTTTTTTTTTTTTTTTCCTCTTCCTGGCAATTCCATATTGCTACATCCCCTCTCCTTGCTTAAAAAGGGGGGAAAAAAAGACCAAGGAGATAGTGCAGAATTGAGTACCTCTTTTGAGATCTTGGATTCTGAGCAGGCCAAGCCTTTCCCTTATTGCTGCCTTGGAAACTGAGATAGATACCTACTATGTTACTTTTTTTTCCCCTTGTGGTTTAACAGGGGAGGGGAAGACTTTTTCTGGCCAGATCTCTGGGGACTCAATGACCTAGATAATGGAAGCAAGCACCTTACTCTTACAGGAATTACCTGACCCTGTCACCTCATTCTTGCCTGAATTACTCAACCTGAATGACCTCAGAACAGTCAACCTCTGTTGGTCTCCTCCAATTTAGGCGGTTTTTCTGAGCTCCTCAGATTTCTGGGCTGGGCCAAAAGAGACTGGATGTTTCTTGGGTAAAGGATTTTGGCAGGAGACACGAACAGCTCCTGGTTTAACAGGTGAAGATTCCCTCTGAGCACAGAACAAGGAGAAATGGGCTCAAATTGCAAAATGAGGGATTAAGGTTAAACACCTGGAGGAAAACCCCACCTGTCAAGGTTGTTTGATGCTATAATGTGGTGCTGGAGGCTACCCCAGGGATTCCTTCTCTCTGTCTCTTTCTTTGGGTCTCTCTCTAAATGATTTTATATCTTCACTGGCAACTTTACATAGGTGAAGCAGGATTATCTAGAAGCTATCTTGAACTCTCAGACACTTGGGAATCCCAGATTTATACAACTGAATATTTGGAATGGGCCTCTGAGACCTTCTAACCCAATCTGTACCTATGGAAACCTACTGATAACATCGTTAAGAAGGGGATCATCCATCCTTTTCTTGAAGACCTCTGGTGATGTGGAATATACCACACTCCACATTTTCCACTGTTGGACAACTCTGGGAGTAGGTGAAGAGACTTTGAGCTTATTAGTTCCTTTTTTCTTTTTTTTTTTTTTTTTTTAATCCACTTTCTGCCTTAGTAAGAGCTCTAAGGCAGAAGAAGGGCAAAGGGCAGGCAATTGAGGTTAAGAGACTTGTTCACTGTTACACAGCTAGGAAGTGCTTGAGGTCAGATTTGAACCCAACACGAGGCTGGGCACTTTCTGTGTCGTGCTACCTGGCTGCCCCTATTAGCTCCTTTTGACGTAGGGGCAAGGGGCAGTCCAAAGCATATGAAGACACCACAAATTTGGAGAAGGTTTCTAAGAAGGCTGGGTCTGAGCCAGGTTGGGAAGGTGCCAGGGCCCTCTGTGCCCCAAATAAGAGTCTAGGAAACCTAAACCCAGGACCTAGAGCAGTGATCTCAGCCTCATTTTGCCTTCTGACTATCAGTTTTGCACGGCTTCCAGCCTCTCCTGCTGGTCAGGCTATCAGAGTACTGCTCAAGAAGAAATTACATTGTACTCAGAGTCAGAATAACTTCAGAGCAGGGTGTTTTCTTCACACTAAGGCACAGGACAACCTCCCCCTTCCATCTCATCTTTGATTTCACATTGTACCTGGTTTAACACAGAGTCCAGGGCACAAAAGTCCTTTGTGTGTGGCTCCCTCCTCCTTCTCTCCCCCTCAAGCTGCTCCCTGCCCCCTTTCCGGCCCTGACACACACCCAGCAGACCATGGAGATGTAATCTGAGGTTGGCATTCTGAGGACCCAACTGCTGCAGGAATTGCAAATGCTTCAGATTAAAAACAGCAGGGTTAATCGGAACAGGAGTTGCTACAATATAGAAGAAAATAACATTTCTCTGGCTTTCACTGACTCCCTGTGCCCAGGAGAAAAGATTCACGGGGAGCAAAGGAACAAGGAAGAAAAGGAGAAAGGAAAACACACACACACACACACACACACACACACACACACACACACTCCTCCGATGGAAACCAGCTAGGAAGCATGCTTTCCTATGTTCTCATAAGCACCTCCCAGAAAGTCCCTGTGATGCCCAGTAGGGCATTCCTAAAAGCCTCCAGGTTAGGAAAAATTGCCCAAAGCCCTTTTCTCTTTTTTTCCCATTCTCCAGGCTCTAGATCCCACCTCTCCTGAGTTGCCTCCCTTTGTCAGGATCTTCAGATTCTAGCTACCAAGATTGGGGATGCACTCTGCCATGAGTGAGATGAGGAGAGAGCCCCCATTGTCCCCTTGATGCCTGGGCCTTTTGAAATGTACTATAGTGCTGTCATGTTGGGTGAAAGTTATTTGTTTACAAATTTTGCCTCTGGGCACTGACCCATTCTGGATAAGCCGTCAAGCTGAGCTGGGACAGCCAGTGAACAAAAGAAAAAGGGGGAAAAAAAGTCAACCAGAGAAAGTTACTCCCCAACACTCCAGCAAGCACCAGGAATCTAAAAAGCTGTTAAATTTTATCCTTCAAAAGAAGAAAGCTACAAAATAAACAGGTGGCTAATTTAATGAAGAATGCAGACAACCCTGAGTCTCTTTCCCTCAGCTTTCCTCCTGGTCTATGTGCCTAAACAGCATTCTGGGATATTGAGGCATCCATCAGATCATGGGGATGTCCAGAGTACAAGTGTCCTTTGGAGGTACGGGAGACCCTCTTTTAGTGATGCCCCCTTGGAGATTTCTTGTATTTCTTTTCTTTTTTTAAAATTTAATTTCTTTTTATTTTTTTAAGAAAAATTTTCCATGGTTACATGATTCATGTTCTTACTTTCCCCTTCAGCCCCGAACTCCCCCCATCCGATGCACATTTCCACTGATTTTAACATGTGTCATCAATCAAGACCTATTTCCATATTATTGATAGTTGCATTGGTGTGGTTGTTTCGAGTCTAATTGTCCTGGGTCATTGCATTACTGCTAGTACAGAAGTCCATTACATTCGATTTTACCACAGTGTATCAGTCTCTGTGTATAATGTTCTTTTGGCTCTGCTCCTTTCACTCTGCATCAATTCCTGGTCATTCCAGTTCACATGGAATTCCTCTAGTTTATTATTCCTTTGCGCACAGTAGCATTCCATCACCAGCATATATCACAATTTTTTCAGCCATTCCCCTATTGAAGGGAAGAAAAAAAAAAGAGAAGAAAAGAAAACTCAGACTTGTTTTCCTGAGAGCAAGAAGACCTCATTATAGACAAGAAGACATACGACGTGGCAGAACATTTATTAAACACTTACTATATATAAAGTACTGTGCTAAGCACCAGAAATACAAACAGAAAAGCCAGAAAGTCTCTTCTATCAAGGTGTTCTCATTCTAATAAGGAGAGACAATTGAATGGGAGGTTTCAAGTATGAGTTGGATGGAAAGGTACTATGGTCCTTAGGGTCTTACAGGCAAGAACAAATATGAAGCTATAGATTCTATATAGGCAGGTTATTTTTGACCACATATACTGGCTATGATGTTTAGTTGAAAAAGTCATTGCTGAGTTCTCTTGATTCTGGAATCCCTCTGTCCAGACTTCTGAAACAGGTTGAACTAAATCATTTCTGGGGTCTCTTTGACTTCAAAATCTATGATTCTTGAGAGATAACAGTGGAAGAACATTGGTTTTGGACCCTTCCCTTCCTTTCCTTTCCCTTCCCTTCCCTTCCCTTCCCTTCCCTTCCCTTCCCTTCCCTTCC
>NC_058132.1:199004425-199024554 GCF_016433145.1 Gracilinanus agilis
AGAGAGAGAGAGAGAGAGAGAGAGAGAGAGAGAGAGAGAGAGAGAGAGAGAGAAAGAGAGAGAGAGAGAGAGAGAGAGAGAGAGAGAGAGAGAGAGAGAGAGAGAGAAAGAGAGAGAGAGAGAGAGAGAAAGAGAGAGAGAGAGAGTAGCCAGGGGTTGGTGGAAACAGAGAACCCATAATAATATTTCTCAATATTCTATTTCCTAGTATATACCTTGGATTAAGTCTTCTTATTCTAATCATAATTGCTGCCATTATTGAATCCCCAACCTCAGCATCTAACTCTGTTGGTTCCTTTAGTCAGAACCCCAAATCCTTAAAGGTTATTTCTATAAAAGTAGAGTAAGTTGGGACTGACCCTACATTGTGAAATTAGCCTTGGAAGGTACATCTCTGTTACTATGTTACCTAGAGATGATTGGACACTAAACTATGGCGGTGAGAATGTGTTAGAATGCTCTAGAAATTCTATATGGTATAGCCATGACCTGGAAATAAAGTTAATAGTTGTGAAGGAAAGAGGACATTTAACTTTGGTTTGTTAATGACTCTGGACTCAGATATCATAACTTCTCTGATTTTAGTCTTGCCTAGAGGACAGAATTACAGAAGAGAACTGGAAGAAGAGGAGAGGAGAAGGAAGGAAAGATAGAAAGGGGAGAAGAAAGGAAAAATGGAGAGGTTTCCTGAGCTCGAGGTAAGAAATGACTAGGCCTCTAACCTTTAGGTTTTCATTCTCCCAGAGGGATCTGAGTGAGTGCTGTTCATGCCTGCTGGCCTTTTGCTTCCTCCAGTTACCTAGAAAATGAGATTAAACCCAATTGCTACATGAGCACAGTCTCACAGATGGAACTCCAAAAGCATTTGCCTGGGGTTGGGGGTGGTAAAGAAAATATATTTCCTGAGCCAAACACAATAAGCAAAGTACGCAGACCTTCTCGGGATTACTTATTAGCCAAGGGAAAAGGGAGCTGGGGGTGGGCAGAGGAGGGAGCGTAATTGGGTGGAGAGAAAGGGCAGGGGAGGCCGAAAGTCATAGATTCTGAGTTAAGGATGGAAACAGAGTCTTTTCTCTCTCATTTCAGGTAACAAGATGGAAAAGGCAAAACACTCCTTTTTATGAGAAAACAGCTCTCTTGGGTCTTCCACTCCCATTCAAAACTCACCACCTGTGAGTGCCACCTGTGCTCAAGAGCTTGGTGCCAGGGACAGAGAGACACCCTGAGAATATTGGAATTGCTGGATTTATTTGGGTACCACTGATCTTCCCCATCCCTCTCTCCTCTTTAAATTAAAACAACAACAACAATAAACACCTCCTTTTTTTTGCTCATTTCTTTCGGAAGCTGCTGATCAGGCCTTTTTGTTTTGTTTGGCTTTGTCTGTATGTGTGTTGTACAACCCTGGCAAGGGGCATTAGCAGGGAAATCGATATCAGTTTAAAATGTGAAATTTACAGGCAGGGCCTGGGGGAGGAGAGAAGATGAGGCAGATAACGGGAATGCTAAAGGAAGGGCTGGGGGTCATTCTTGAAGAAGAAATAGCCAACAGTCTGGGAAGATGGATGGGGAGGGGGACAGAGGGGAAGAGGTCCCTTTTCTAGCCAGAACTCAGTAAGATGTATTGAGACAAAGATTTCTCTCCTTAGCCCCTTTCACCATTCCCCAACCAGGGATAGACTAGGTGGTGGTGGAGGGAAAGAGAGGGCAAATCTACCTCTCCGTTTCCACTGTGGAGGGGCAGTTTCTATCTTGCATTGTGAAAAGAGCATTGAACTGAGTTGTCCTGACACCATCTTGAGACCTTGGACAAATCAGTTGGTCTTTCTAAATCTCAGTTTCTGATGTGGATGGATTTGCAGAATTGGGAAAAGAACCTAAAACCATTTAGTCCAACTCATTTTACAGATGAGGAACTGAGGCTCAGAAATGTCTCGCCCAAGGTCACCCAGCTAGTTAGTGATGGGCTACTGATCTCTTGGCTGGGGAGAATCCCAGGGCTCTTTCCACTCCTCTGTTGTCTCTGTAAAGTGGGGAGAGCAGACCTTCCTTTCCTACCTCATGGGGTTATTGAGAGGATCAAAATGAAATCATAGATGTGAAAACACTTTGAAAACTAGAAAGTGGTATGCAAATGCCTGTAGGCAAGTGTCCTCTCTCCAGCTAGACCCAGTATTCCCACAGAACCTAGAGCTGGGCTCTGGCCATTGGTGACAGAGGGCTTGGGGTGCTGAAAGTAGGAGAAAGGTTTCTACAGCTAGTCTTGGAATTGGGGGTTGGGGGTGGAAGGGACCCATATCTATACCTACACATACATGCATTTACATACAATATACATACATGTGCATGAGGTCTGCAATGTATAATCCATTATATATATGAGTCAATATATAGGAATGGAAGGATGTTTTATATATAGACCAGTTGCTAGTACTTTTTGAATATACTTATACCCCCTACACATAAGAAATGCACAGACACACATTTGTATATATATGAATATATGTGTGTGTATGCTTGCATATATGTTTATATGTATTTATGTATAAGTGAGTTAGATGAGATCATATCTAAGTTCCTTTCCCAATTTCATGATCCTGTTCAGATGAATAAACAGAAGCATAGCAAAACCAATTGATTTTTCCCAAAGTCAGGACAAGGACACGTGGACACACACACACACACACACACACACACACACACACACAAAACCACTCCCTATACACAAAAATATATATTTGTGTATGTATATGTATATATACTCCTACATATTGTATATTGACTCTCATATATGTGTATTTTATATATACACACTCCATGTATATATATATATATGTGTATATAGATATATATATATACACACATATATTTATAGATTGGTTGCTGTCCTTACTAGAAGAGGACCAAAATGGCATCACAGGGTGATGTTTTTTGACTTGTGCATGAATTGGATGAAGCAAGGCAGAGTCACACCAAGTCACAGCCTCACTAGCCCTTCAGGAATCATCAAAGTCCAGTGGCAAGACCAAAGTCAAGATGATTAGTGATGGCTCAGGATGTAGTAGATGACTTTGGCATCTTTGATGTCTGATCAGTCTCAAAGCATCCACAGCACCTACTTCTTCTGCCTTTGTGGCTATTGGAAGAAATGTTTTCATTCTCCCCTTCTGCCAGAGGAAGTCTTCAAATATCTGGGGTTTAGCCCACCTAGAACGTGGATGGGTTTGAAGCCTTTCAGGTACTCTCAACCTGGCTTAGGCTGTCTACTGAGAGAGTTTTAGTGGGATGTGGCTGTTATGCATGATATGACTTCCTCTAGCCAAAGGGAAGAGTTGAGTGAAAGATGGACACCAAAGGAGGATGAGCAGCCCTGAAAAGGGCTTGGCAAACCCTTACAAGAGAGTTGCTAGTCCTCCCTGAATATCTACACCCTACACACATGTGTATAAATGTATTTATATATGTGTATATAAATGAGCTGGACTAATGATCTCTAGGTTCCTTTCCCAATTCCATGATCCTATTCAGATGAAAAAAAATGGAAATGTAACAAGAATGAATGGTTTTTTCCAAAGTCAGGACAAGGTCATATATGTATGTGTGTACGTATATAGAAAAAGAACACATTTCAATTTCTTAAAAGAAAAAAAGTGAATGATGCAACAAGCACTTTTTGAGCACCTACTGTACATAGGCACCTGCACCAGAAATGGAGATGTCAGGTCTTTTCAGTAAGAGAGTGTAGAAACTCATAGTGCTTTAGTAGAATGAGTACTTAACTGGGAAACAAGAGAGTGGAAAGATTGCTGGATTTGGAGTCAGAGGATCTGGGACAATCTATGTAACCTTAAACAAATTCCTTAACCTTTCTCTATCTCAGTTTCCTCGCCTGTAAAATGAAGGAGCTGGACTAAATTCTGAGGCCCTTTTGAGCTCCGAATTTATTAATCTGAGTCCAGTTCCAGTTTTGACACATGATCTGTGAGACTCAGCTTTCCCATGTATGAAAAGAGCTCTTATCACTTGTGTTATCTTTATGCAGAAATGTCTCATTGGCTCCCCCACCAGCCCCACACTCTAATTTCTATAAAGTCAGAGACCATGTTTTAAATTAATGATAACAACAGCAATAGTAATAGCTGACATTTACATAGAGCTTTAAGGCTTGTAAAATGCTTACATACATTATCTCATTTGATCCTTACAACAACCTTGTGATCTAAATGATATACAGTTATTATCCCCATTTTACAGACAAAAAAAGAGAGGTTAAATGTCTTACCCAGAAGCACAAGACTACTACAGTCATCCCTTCCACGTTGCAGGAGTGAGGGGCACCCTTGTACCCTTGTGATCTGGAAAATCTGCATAAATATTTTGGCCCTCCTTTTTTACCAGAGAAGAAGTCTGAATTTGGTCTTTTGTTTTTATGGGGTATTTATAGTACCTTGTTTTAAATTTGGGGTAAAGTATGCATTTTGGAGTTTCTAAACTTTTTCACTATTGTCTACTGGGCTTTACATATCATCTCTGGCTTCTGCAAAACTCCTCCCAAGTTCTCATTTAATTTCTTATGCCAACCTGTGATATATTGAAACCATGATAGGGAAGTTGCAATGTGGAAGGGATAATTGTATTTCAAGTGGGGTTAGAACCCAGGTCTTCTTAATGATTCAATCTAACTCTAGCTCCACTCTGTCCTCTCCCATCTAAACTTTATAAGTTCTCTCCTTTTCCCACCCAGTGATCTATATTCAATAAGCACTAACATGTTTTTTTAATTGAAAGGAATAAAGTACTTTCCATTTATTTTCTCTTCAGAAACATATGCCTTAGTTTATTCCTGTAACCTCACTCCAGAACCCCAAGCCTAGAGTAGTTTCCTGGGGGACAATCCTGTTTACTTATTGCTGTTGTACAGTTTGAAAATGGCTCTGAGGACCCTGGGAGACTACATCTCCCATGGGTCCCTACCACAACTGTTGAGTGGCTTTTCAATCCTGCTTGACTCTTTGTGACTACATTTGGGGTTTTCTTGGCCAAGATACTGGAGGGGTTTGCCATTTCCTTCTCCAGCTCATTTAACAGATGAGGAAACTGAGGCAAACAGGATTCAATCACTTGCCCAGGGTCACACAGCTAGTAATCCTGTTCACTTCACCATGTCTAAAGCAAGAGCAGAGTTTGCTCTGCCTGATGCAATCTCCTACCTGGATGTTTGGTGAGCCTGTCTCCTGGCACGCCTGGGTAGTCTATGACTTTTTCCTTTCTGTTTACAGTGTGGGGAAGAGAGGTCTTTTGGCTGGCAGTGTATACTAACGTCTCCTCTCTCTGCCATACATTAATCGAAAGGAAAACAGTCAAAGAATGCCTGTACATGCCTCAAAGAAGAGAGGGCTCTATTCTGTATTACTAGAAGCAGCCTCACGCCTGCTTTTAGGGACGGGGCTCTCATTGGCCAAAATCCCATTACCCCTGGCCGAGCAAGTAAGGTTTTCCCCTCTAGAAATGGTCAGAGGCTTGTCGTGGGAATGTCCTTACATTTCCTTTACACAGATGAGGAAACTGAGGCTCTCAAGGATTAACTGATTTGCCCAGGTTCACGCTATTAGCCAGAACTCCAGTCCAGACCTTCTGATGCAAGGTCAGTGTTTTCTTCCCCATACTGTGCTGCCTATTATGTTAAATGAGGAGGTGAAACTAGAGGATCTCTGAGGTCCAATTCCAGCTGTAACATTCTGTCATTTCAAGGCTGAGTATCTTGGCACTCACCCTCCATAACAGTTCCAGGTTGTCCTGGGATGCTTGCTCCTCATGCAATTAATTAACCTCCCCTCCACCCCCCAGCCCTGAAGCCCGAGAGTCTACCTTCCCATCTCTTGCTCTTCTACTCGCATTCCCAAGGGAAGCCCAGCCTAGAGAGAGCAGCTGGTCCTCAGCAAAGAGCCTGCTTTTTTGACCTAATTATCAAGTTGGGCTTGACTGGGGCCCTAGGAGGTCAGAAGATTTATGGGAGGTCATACCACAAACCCTGATGTCTGCCGGGAGAAGGAGCCAGCTCTGGCAGCCTCCCAGGACCCCAGCCTTCCCCACGGGACCCACCACTGCAAATATGTGCAGGGCCAAGACGAGAGAATGAAAATATGGGAGTCAGGTTAGAGTGTTGCTGATCCAACGGCAATAACTAATGGGACAGGCATCAGGCCACCATTGTTCAGTCATTTTAATGAAAACCTATGTCTATTTTTGAACCTGCTTCTTTACGTGGTGTGTGTGTGTGTGTGTGTGTGTGTGTGTGTGTGTTAGTTTGAAACATAGTCTATGGCTGGCATAGTTCCCTGATTTTTTTTTTTTTTTGAAGTAATCTTTTTCTTCCTAATTGGAAGTCTCTATTCTGGTCGCAACGGAGACAGGAATCATTCTACAAGTGGTTCCTTGTCTCTCTCTTCTATCTGAGCAAGTGCTTCAGGGCTATAGAATCTTAAGGAGTAAGAGATCTGGCCTGGTGGTGGGAAGGCTGGCTGGAGCAGAGTTTGGAGGGAGGAAGATCTGAATTCTGGCAGAAGTTCAGGGAAAGTATGGAAAGGGAATGTAAAAAGTGGCTTTAAAAAAAGTGACAATATAGATATATGATTTGGGGTTTTGGTTTTAAAAGATGATTATAAAAGTGAATAATATGGAAATAGGTTTTGAGTGATAATATATGTATAACCCAGTAGAATTGCTTGTCAACTCTAGGAAGGGGGAGGGAAGAAAGAAGGGAGACAACAAGAATCATGTAACCATGGGGGGAGAAGTGACTTAAAAAAAAAAAAAAAAAGATCCAGAGAAAGAACTGTGGGAGTAGAAACACAGAATGAAAAACAACTGTTTGATCACATGGGTTGATGGGGATATGATTGGGGATGTAGACTCTAAATGATCACCCTATTGCAAACATTAATAATATGGAAATAGGTCTTGATCAATGACACATATAAAACCCAGTGGAATTGCGCACTGGCTATGGGAGGGGGGTGGAAGGAGGGGAGAGAAAGAACATGAATCATGTAGCCATGGAAAAATATTCTAAATTAATTAATTAAATAAATTAAGAAATAATTAAAAAGGACTTGAGGGGGCAGCTAGATGACTCAGTGGATTGAGAGCCAGGCCTAGAGATGGGAGGTCCTGGGTTTGAATCTGACCTCAGACACTTCCCAGCTGTGTGACCCTGGGCAAGTCACTTAACCCCCATTGCCTAGCCCTTACCACTTTTCTGCCTTGGAACCAATATACAGTATTGTATATACAGTATGCTGTATATACTTATATATACAATATGTTGTATATACAGTATATTGATTCTAAGATGGAAGGGTTTAAAAAAAAAAAAAAAGGACTTGGGCAAGAAAGATAACACTGAAATTCTAACTTATTGTTTATAAGACAAGTCCCCAAAAGGGGTCAGCCAGGGGCAACTCAATTTTTTTATTTTTTATTCGTATTACTTAGGTTGGTATGGATTTGTTTGGCCAGTTGTCATTTTGGGCTCTCTGTTATTCAATTCCACTAAGCAGCTGTGTGGAAAGGGTATTGGATATCATGTCCCCCAGTAAGGCTAGAGTCCCATTGAGTTTACCTCTTTGAACTTGGGCAAATCTCTTTGCTGTTCAGTCCTTTGTTTCCTCATCTGTAGAATGGGTGAATAGGACTCAATGACCTCTAAGGCTCTTCCAGTTCTAATTTCTGTGAATCTTAAACATTTATTAAACACCTTCTTTGTCCATAGCACTGGCTTAGGCACTATAAGAGATGTCAGCCAATTAGTATTTAGTAAACATCTACTATGTGCTGTAGTTGTTTGTCATTTGTTTCCTAAGACCAATGATATCATGATGAGTGATGATGACTTGCCATGGTGGGGAATCAACTTGACTTTTTGTGGTGGCAAAGAATTAGAAATTGAGAGGATATCCATCAAGTAGGGAATAGCTGAACAAATTGTATATATTGATAATGGAATATCATTGTTCTATAAGAAATGATGAGCAGGATGATTAAGGCAGAGTTGTAAAAAATCCTCAGCCTCATTTTCGCTTCCAGAGTCACCAAAGTCTAGTGGCAAGGCAAAATCAGGATAACTGAGGATGACCTGGAATATGGTGGATGACCACAGCATCTTTGATGTCTGACCAAGCTCTAGGTGTTCCACAGTGCCAGCTTCAGCTACTTTTGTGGCCATTGGAACAAATTGTTCTCATCCACCTGTCCCACTGGTGGAAGTCTTTACCAGCTTGAAGTAGACACTCTTCTAACTCATTGACAGGTTTAAAGCCTATTGGTTATTCTCAACCTGGTTTAGCTGGTCTGCTAAGACAGTTTTATTGGGGTGTGGTTACCACATATGCTATAGTTTCTTGGAGCTACAGGTAAGAGTTGAGTGGAAAGTGGACACAAAAGGTGGATGAGCTGCCCCAAAAGGGCTCTACAAGCCCTCACACCAGAGATGCTAGTTGTCCCTGAACACCCTATATACCTCAAAAGGATTAAGTAAATATTTTTCTGTAGAACTTTATTATAAAATTATTTCTTATTTTAAAATGAGTAGTGGGTCTATATTCCAAAGAGTTCACAAAAAGGGGAAAAGACCTACTTATACAAAAATATTTATAGCAGCTCTTTTTGTATTGGCAAAGAATTAGAAATTGAGAAGATATCTATCAGCTGGGGAATGGCTGAACAAATTGTGGTATATATTAGTGATGGAATACTATTGTGCTATAAGAAATGATGAGCAGGATGATTTCAGAAAAGGCTAAAAAGAATCATAAAAACTGATACACAGTGAAATAAGCAGAACCAGGAGAATAATGTACATAGTAAGAGCAATATTGTACAATGATCAACAGTGAAAGTCTTAGCTACACTTAGTGTTGCAATGATCTAGGACAATTCTGAAGGATTTATGATGAAGAATATAATCTACCTCCAAAGAAAGAAATGTTAGAGTTGGAATAAAGTTCAAAGAATACCGGTTTTCACATTAGTTTATTTATGGCTTTATTTTGTAATTTTGATTTTATATAAGTATTCTCTTATAACAATGACCAATATGGAAATGTGTTTTGCATGATAATACATGTATGGGCCAGATCAAATTGCTTACTATCTCCAGACTAGGGGAGGGAAGGGAGAGAAGGAGACAATTTGGATCTTATAATTTTAGAAGATGTTTGTTGAAAACTGTTATTACATGTAATTGAGAAAATAAAATATCTTTGAATAAAAATAAATAAACAAAAGGAGGAGATGCGTTCAGAAAGATCAAGTGATTCATCCACAGTCACTCAGTCAACTGTTTTGGTAAAGATAACAGATTGGTAAAGATGACAGAAAGATGACAATTTTTGTTACAGGGGCTGTGGGCACATGGGTGGTAGAACTTTAAACTGGTTTGGCCATTCAGGAAAGATATTTGGAACTATGCCTAAAAGATTATTAAATTCTATGTACTTGTTACTATTTTTTTTTTTTTTTACCATTACTAAGCCTATATCTAGAAGGCTCAATAGTTAAAGTGCTGGGGATAGAGTACTCAGGAAGACCAGAGTTCAAATCCAGCCTCAGACACTTACTAGCTAGGTAACCCAGGGTAAGTGGCTTAACCTCTTTTTGCCTTAATCTCCTGGAGAAGAAATGGCAAATTACTCCAGTACCTTTGCCAAAAAAATATTATGGACAGTATTGATGTGCTATAAGAGTCTCAAAGAATCTGAACAACAGTTGACTGACTGAAAAACAAGCCTGTATCCAAAAGAGATCACAGAAATAACCTAAAAGTACAAAATACAGTAACTCTTTTTGTAGTAGCAAGGAACCAGAAATAAAGAGGGGCCATCAAATGTGGAAATCACTGAATAAATTATGGTACATGAAGGTAATGGATTATTATTGTTTCAAGAGAAATCTTGAAAAGGGAGGCAGGTAGGAGGCTCAGTGAATTGAGAGCCAGGCCTAGAGGAAGTCCTGGGTTCAGATATGGCCTTGGACACTTCCTAGGGCAAGTTACTCAAGTCTAATTACCTAGTCCTACCTGTCTTGGAACTGATACTTAGTATGGATTCTATGACAAAAGGTAATATATTTTTTTAAATTAATTTTAAAAAATCTTGAAAAAATAGTTTTGGAGAAACTTAGGAAGACATATCTACTGATGTAGAATGAATGAACTAAGGAGAACGTTTTATACGGTAATAAAATTTTTTAAAAAAACTTTGAAAGACCCCAAAACTCTAATCAATGTGAATCAACCATGGCTTGAGAGGATAGATGATGAAACCTGCTACCCACTTTTGACAAAGGGTAATGGACTCAAAGGGCAGAATTTTACATACTTTTATTTGACATTTGAAACACTAAAACACATCTTGCAGTCCTATGGTCATGTAACAGGGGCTACCCTGGCCCTCACTGCCTGAAGGCCAGATGTGTCATATCTCAATCCTCCCTCAGGGTTCATTGGTATCTTTAAGAGGATTGGAGATGTGATGCCTGGACATTCTGCCAATGGCTCTAGACCCCACTGATATTGTTCCTTCAATTGTAGGGGGGTGGAATCCCACATACTCTAGTTCCATTTAACCACCAACAGTTGGATTAGCTTTTCTAAAGTAATAGTTACTTCAAAAGTTAAAAATATACTTATATATTACTTTAAATATATAGATATAGATATGCATACAGTGTATATATATATATGTATATATATATATATACACACACACAGACATACATACATCTTCCACAACACATGGGGGATATGATTTTCCTACTCTCCCCATTTTCCGAACCACTTCAGTCTCTGGGGAGTCTCAATCTCCCCAGTGGGGATTGGGTTCATAATCTTAGTACAGTTCCTATATATCATTGTCCCAATTCCAAGTCCAAAATTTTGCTTAGCACTGAGTCCCAGTGATCTACCATAATTCCAGGATATGGTACCGATGATGAAGAATGCCCTCAGCCTTGTGACAGAGAAGTTTTGAACAATACACAGAATAAGACACACATTGACAGACATAGCCAATATGGATATTTGTTTTGTTTGACTATGCATATTTGTTATAATGAGGTCCATTTTTGTTCTTGTTTTTGTTTTTGGTGGAAAGGGAAAGAATTAAGAATTTTTTTATATTAATGTAAAAAATACACAAAACAGAACTGAAGAAAGTTCAAAAGGAAACAAACAAGTAGAACAGTTGTGAAAGTAACGAGTTTAATTTATTATATATATATATATATTTTTTTTTTCTCAAAACTTACTTCCTGTCTTAGTAACAACTCTAAAACAGAGGGGCAAGGGCTAAGCAAACAGAATAAATGACTTGTCCAAGGTCACAGATAGGAAGTGTCTGGGTTCACATTTGAACCCAGGCCCTTCAACTCCAGGTCTAGTGTTCTATCTATTCTGCCACAGAGATACCCTTATTATATGCTTTTTAAAAAGCAAGTTGTACATTAAACAGTTGGGGCATTGAAAATTATTATTATGTGTAACTAGAAAATAAAATATCTTTGAATTAAACAATTGGGGCAGCTAGGTGGTACAATAGATAGAATGCAGGGTCTGGAGTCAGAAAGATTCATTCTCCTGAGTTCAAATCTGGCCTCAGACACTTGCTGTGTGACCCTGGGCAAGTCACATAATCCTCAATTTCCTCATCTGTAGAGTAAGCTGGAAAAAGAAATGGCAAACCACTCTATTATCTTGGCCAACAAAACCCCAAACAGGGTCACAAAGAATCAGACACTACTGACAGTACTGAACAACAGCACAACAGAGATTTGTGTTTTCAAACATATAATCCTCTTTTTTTTTTTCTCTTCTACTTCATATACAGAATTGTTCTCTCTTTTTTTTGGTGGTCATTAAATTGAAAATTAAAAAATAAAACTGAAACCACCACAACAAAAGAAATGCAAGTAAATACAACATTAAAAGAATAACAAAAAGGCCATGCCAGACTAATCTTGTTCCTCTTTTCACTAGGTTACTAGACTGATAGTTCAGGAAAGCTATGGCCATATAATCTATATCTTTACCAAATCATTTGACAAAATATCTTGAACACTTCTGGAGAAAAAGAGAGAGAGAGAGAAAGGAGTCAGTTAGACAATAGTGTAGTTAGGTGGATTTGGAAGTGCTTGGATGGTCAGACACAAAGAATAGTTGTTAATGGTTCACTGTCATCTTGGAAAGAAGTCTCAGATTGAGCGCCCCAGGGGTGTGTGTTTGGCTCTTTGCTGTTTAACATTTTTATTAATCACACAGATGGCACAAAGGTATAGATGGCACGCTTATCAAATCTGCAAAAAGCTAAGAGGGATGTTGCTAACACATTGGATGACAGAATAGGAATCCAAAAAGATCTTGACATGCAGCTGGAACATTAGGTGAATCTAGTAGGATGACATTTAACAGATATAAATGCAGTCTTATTCCTCAATTGATAAATGGTCAAAGGATAGGAAGAGGCAGTTTTCAGAGAAAGAAATCCAAGCTTTCACTAACCCTATGAAAGATGCCCTGCATCACTAATAATGTGATAATAATAATAATCACTGAATCAATAGGAGAAATGAAAATTCAAACAATAAGAGAAATTAAAATTCAAACAACTGTGAGGCACCGTCTCATACGTATCAGATTGGCAAAGATGACAAAAAAAGAAAATGACAAATGTTGGAGAGGCTGTGTGAAAACAGGTTCATTAATGTATTTTTGATTGAGCTGTGAACTCGTCCAGCCAATCTGGAAAGCCATGTGGAACTATGCCCAAAAAGTATTAAATTATGCATAGCCTTTAGCCTTGTAATACTACTACTAGGTCTATAAGGAGACTAAAGAAAATGGGGGGAGAGAGGAGAATCCTTATTTATAAAATAAAAAAATATATAGAA
This sequence comes from Gracilinanus agilis, assembly GCF_016433145.1. Lineage (NCBI taxonomy): Eukaryota > Metazoa > Chordata > Mammalia > Didelphimorphia > Didelphidae > Gracilinanus > Gracilinanus agilis. The sequence continues at coordinate 199,017,368 of NC_058132.1, forward strand.
GCTCTTTTTGGTAGCAATATATTGAAAAGCAAGGGGATGCCCATCAGTTGGGGAATGTCTGAGTAAGTTACGTGTATGGATCTGATGGGAATCTATTATGCTAATAAGAAATGATGCACAGGATGATTTTAGAGAGACTTGAGAAGACTTTTATGAAGCTATGCAAAATGAAGTACAACTAGGAGAACAATCCCTACAATAACCACAATTTTGTAAAGATTAGCAACTCTGGTTACTCTGAACCTGGTAACTCTGGTTACCAAAACAATGGACCAAAAGCAATTCCAAAGGACTCCTGATGAAACATGCTGCCTACCTCCTGACAGAAAATGCAGATTGAGGGTAGCTAGCTGGCTACTGAGAGCCAGGCTTAGAGACTTAGGTTCAAATCTGGCCTCAGATACTTCAGAGCTTGGTGATTCTGGGCAAGTCACTTAACCCCCATAGCTTAGCCCTTAATGTTCTTTTGCCTTAGAACCAATACACATTATTCTAAGACAGAAAGTTTTTTTTAAATTGCAGATTGAGTCTTATTGTTCTTTTTATTATTATTAATGTGGCCAAGGCAAGATTTTGTTTTGCTTAACTGTTTGTGTTTGTAACTTTAAAAAACCTTTCTCAGTGGGGTGGGGGTGAGAATGAGGAAGAACTGGAGGAGAATTCAGACCTGAAGATAAAATAAAATTGAATTTTTAAAAGTATAGGCTTCTATTTTGGTTTAAAAAATCAGCTTCATAAGTCAAGATAAGGGATTCCACAGCAGTTATCTGAAAAAGATCAAGGAGTTTAGTAAACTTAAAACAGCAACGTGAAAAGGCAGCCAGAAGAGCAAACACCATCTTTTTTTTTTTTTTTTTTTGTGACTTTGAGAGGTACAGTGTCCAGGATTAGGGGGTTAATAGTTCCAGGTGTGGTCTGCCCTAGCCTGACCACATCTGTAGTATTGTGCTCAATTCTGGGTGCTACATTTTGTAAAAGACACTGATAAGTTCTAGAGTGTCCAGAGAAGGGCAACCAATGTGGAGAAGGTTGAAATAATGAATAATGATTGGTGGAAGAAATGGAAGATGAGGCAATTTTGGAGGACATGATGGCTGTCTTTAAACACCTGCAGGGACATGGCATGGAAGAAGGAGATGTCAAGCCAGGTCACTAAGGCTCTGGTTCTTGCTTCAGCAGTGTTTGAATGGAAACAGCTCTGAGGTCCTTCCCAGGCAATCTTTCTACCTGTGGGTTTCTAATTCTACAGGGGATGAAGTAGCCCTCCTTGGAATGTGACGCTTTTCCCATGACCTAGTGAGGGAAAATTGTAAGCTCCTTATGTCGTGGGGGGCTTGAGATGGGGTTTCGGAAGGGTACCTTTTGCAAGAATGCAAGACTCTGAAACTTAGCTTAAAAATAAAAGAGAGATTTATTAGTTTAGAAGGTAATGTTGAATCTGGCCAGGAGGACAGCATAGATGGAAAGCTGTTCCAGGAAGAGGATATCAATTCTGGGGTTTTTATACTCTATCCAAAAGTGAAGATGTGACTTAGAGTGGTAAGCAGGGAAGCAAGAGGTGGGAGGAGGTTTGCCTGAAGGCATAGGGGGTGGCCCCCAGAGTTTGGAGGACAGATGGATGCCTGAGATACCGTTTAATGATATGAAGGCATAGCCCGGAGGTATATCTCTCCGTCCATCTCAAGTCTAAAGGAAGATCAGGGTCAGATGTTTTGGGTTTGGAGTCACACAAAGGAATTTCTCTGCTAATAATTATCCTGAAACATTTCTATAGTTTTGGGGGTACAATGCTCAATGCCATTTTTGCAGTTTCAAAACCCTTGATGGGCTCTCATTTTCTTATAGTCTGTAGAGTAACCTGCCCAAGGTGAGAAGGGCAGGAATCAGTCCCCGCTAGAGCTACGTGCCCTTGGCTGCAACCCAGGAAACTCTCATCTCTTAGATTTCCTAGAGATCCATTGGGTGGGGGGCAAGGTAAAGACACTTAAATATCTTACTCTGAACCACTGGGAGAATTTCCATTAAAAAGGATAAGTCTGAAACGTGACCTGAAGTTGGACTTTCCGGCTGCCAGACCTAGGATCCTTCTGGTACTCTGGCCTCATCGTGAACCCTGAAACTAAGTACCAACATTAAAGTAAAAAGGTAAACCCAGGCAAATAATCATAAGGGACTGAACAAGGATAAACTGTTAATATGGGGAGATGATTCATTTATCTCATCTGTACTCTATCATTAGAGATCATAGAGGGAATCTAATTAGACAGAAGGTCTGGGAGTGGTTCTGTTATGTCTTGATAATCTGAAAAGAAGAATGGAAAGGGAGGGGAAGAGAATAACTTGGTGGGGTGGGGAAGAGGAATGTTAAGGAAAATTATCTCACACAATTGGATTATGTTAATAAAAAGTCTATACAAACCAGAAGGAAGAAGTGGAGGGAGTAGATGACATAAGCATCATTGTCATCTGAATTGGACAAAGAAGGGAAGCACACACACATAGCTGGCTATATAAATACCTTTTACTATTCTGAGAAACAAGAGGGAAGGTAGAGAAGGGAGAAGGGAAGCAAAAGAAGAAGGGTAGATTAAGGAAGGGATAAGTTCTAAACAAAATGAACACGATGGATATATAAAAATATTTATAACAGCTCTTTCTGCAGTGGAAAAGAATTGGAATCTGAGAGGGTGCTCATCAATTGGGGAATGACTGAACAAATTATGGTATATAAATGTAATTGAGGACTAACTAGGTAGCTCAGTGGATTGAGTCAGGCTTAGAGATTGGAGGTCCTGGCTTCAGATCTAATCTCAGAAACCTCCTAGCTATGTGACCCTGGGCAAGTCACTTAACTCCCATTGCCTAGTCCTTACCACACTGCTGCCTTGGAACCAATATGTAGTGTTGATTCTAAGATGGAAGGTAAGAGTCTTACAATAAACAAATAAACAAATGAAATGGAAAACTATTGTGTTATTAGAAATGAGGAAGAGGTTGATTTAATAGAAACCTGGGAAGCCTTGTATGAATTGATACAGAGTGAAGTGAGCAGAACCAAGAGAGCAATTTATATAACAACAACATTGTAAAGGCAAATAACTTTGAAAGCCTTAGGAACACTGATCAGCATAATGATGAGCCATGATTCCAGATGACTCATTATGAAACATGCTACTCACCTCCCCATAGAGAAGTCAATGAATCAGAATGCAAAATAAGGTCTTTTTTTTTGGACATGGTCAATTTAGAAATTTGTCTTGCTTGACTATAAGTGTAACAGGGTTTTATTTTTGTTTTTCTTTTTTCTTCAAGGGGAAGGGAGAGGTGGGAGGGAAAGATGACAGATCTTTGTTGACAGAAAAACAAATTTAACTTAAAAACACTTTTTAAAAGAAAAACAAAAAAGAAGTAGTTTTGTTCTGCTTGACACCAAAGGCCAGAACTTTGGGAGTAATAGTTGGAATTGAAAAAGAGGTTAAAATTCTTCTACATCTCCTAGGTTGAAGAGGAGGAATTAGAGTCATGATCTGGAAAATCTACAAAAAAAAAAAAAATTTTTTTTTGGCCCTTCCTTTGTCCAGAGAAGAAATCTGATTTTTTTTTTTTTTGCAGGATGTTTACTGTATAATTTATGGTATTAAGAGATAAAATATATTGATATTATACAAGACCATACATGTATTTTATGCAATTCTGGGTTTCTAAACTTTCTGTGTTATCCTCTGGCCTTCTCAGGTTGTCTGAAGCTTTTGCAAAACTCCCCTCAAAATTCCCTGAATTTATTATGCCTAGCTGCAATATATCAAAACCATGAAGGGGAAAGTCACAATGTGGAAGTGAGCATCTTAGGAAGCAGGTAAATGGTTCAACCAATCCAGCCCTGGGCCTGGAGTCAGGAAGACCTGAATTCAAATCTGATCTCAAACACATGACCCTGGGCAAATCACTTAACCCTGTTTACCTTAGTTTCTTCATCTGTAAAATGATTCAAAGAAGAAAGTGGCAAACTCCTCCAGTATCTCTGCCAAGAAAATCCCCTGGACAATGTGGTCCAGAGGGGCTTAGAGTTGGACATGGCTAAGTAAAAACAACTACAAAGAAAGTTTTCCTGACAATTAAGACTATCTAAAAGTAAGTTGTCTTGGGAGAATCAGAAAAGTTGATTTTCCATAACTGGAGGGCTTCAAGGAAAGACATCTAGCTGATTACCTTTCAAATAAGTCATGGGAATTCATATGCAAGTATGGGGTGTATTAGAGGGCTCCTAAAGTCCATCCATTTCTGAGATCTTTGGAAGCAAGTGAGAGAGCTGGAAAGATCCATTAGTTCAACTACCTGCAGGACAATTCCACCTCAGACTCACTGTGTCCAAGAATGAGTCTATTATTTTTCCCCTATTAACCTTCTTCTCCTTCAGATTTCATTTTTCCTGTCAGTTTTACTACAATTTAGCCTATATCCCCAGGTTTGAAATCTTGGTTTTATCTTTAATGTCATCTTCTCCCTCAACTCTTAAATCCAATTAGTTACCTAAAGGAAGCTATCCTTCAAATCCTTTCAACTTCTGAAATACCTCTTTCATTTGCCCCCTCCTCTCCATACTGCTACCCCCCCTCCCCCAGTGCTGGTATTCAGTGCCACCTGCCCATACAATTGCAATAATGATTGCAATAATATTCTAAAACAAGTCTTCCTGGCTCTGTACCCTCATGTCCTCCCTGACCACTCTCCAACTGACCTTTCATTTGCTACTAGAAGTCTTTCTTTCTTTTTTTGATTCAAAGATATTTTATTTTCCCAGTTGCTTGTAATAACTATTTTCAACAAATGTTTTCCAAATTTATAAGATCTGAATTGTCTCCTGACCCCCCGAGATGGTAAGGAACTTGATCTGGGTTATACGTGTATTATCATGCACAACATACATCCATATTTGTCATTGTTGTAAGAGAATATTCATATAAAACCAAAACTCCAAAAGAAAGCCATAAATAAACTATGTGAAAAATAGTACCCTTTAATCTACATTCTGACTCTGGAAGGGGATAGCATTCTTTGTCATAAGTCCTTCAGAATTGTCTAATCAATCAATAACCATTTATTACATACCTACTATGTGCTGGGCACAAAAAAGGCAAAAGATAGTTCATGGTCTCAGCGAGTTTATAATCTAATGAGGGAGAGGATATGTGAAGAAATACATACAAAGCAAGCTATATACAGGACAAACAGGAAAAAATAGAGAGAAGGCTCCAGATCAGTGGTTCCCAAACTTTTTTGGCCTACCGCCCCCTTTCCAGAAAAAATATTACTTAGCCCCCTGGAAATTAATTTTTTAAAAAATTTAATAGCAATTAATAGGAAAGATAAATGCACCTGTGGCCATCACCACCCTACCCTGGATTGCTGCAGCTCCCACCAGGGGGCGATGGCGCCCACTTTGGGAATCATTGCTCTAGAATTAAGAGATGTGAGCAAGAAAGACCAATTTGAGAATGAATCCTCTTACTCCTTTGCTCAAAACCTCCATACAATTCCCTATTTCCTATAGAGTAGGAAAACTGCTACGACTCAAACTTCTTTGGTTGGCATTCAAGGCCCTCCACACTCTGGCATTATTCTGCCTTTACAATTTATGTCAGACTGCTCATCTCTCTGTGTTCTGGAAAAACAAGATGACTTTCTCTTCCCCGAAGTTCTATGGCTTCCTCCTGCTGAGTCTTTGCTCACATATACTCTGTTTCTGAAATATCTCTCTAATGCTCACCAGTTTAATTCCTTCTCATTCTTTAAAACACAATTGAAATGGTACCTCCCCAGAGGGTTAGGCAGGAAATTATGAACCAAGGCCAGTAGCAAAAAAGGTCTAAAGCCTGATGGACATTTGCATGGAACAAAGTCAAGAGAACAGCATGAAAGTATTGGTGAGTGTGTTCTGCGTGTGCATGTGTATGTGTATACTGCATGGTTGTGCATGTATTATATCTGTAGGTGCATTTGTGTATGTGCAGGTATATGTGCTTCTGTGTGTGTGCGTTGGGAAGGTAGCAATGGCTGACAGTTTGTCGTATGTGGTACCCTTACCGTGCTCCATCTTGTTTAGAAGTCTTGGTGAAACTCAACCTACTTGAGGAGATACAGACATATAAAAGCTAAATGTTAATACAAGAGAAGTCTCTAGAAATATATAGTTAATGACCAAAGAAGGAGTAAGGACGAGAAGCGGTCTGAGTTCATAAAAGGAGAGGCCACTGAGAATTCAAATAGTCAGGAAAGGATTCCTGGAGGAGGTGACAAATGAGTTGGACCTTGAGGAAAGGAGTGAAATTCAGTAGAAGAAAAATGATACACATGTTAGGGTTGGGGAGTGGCCATAGAGTATATCCTACAGATAGAGAATAGGGTGAATGAAGACATGGAGACCAGAAAGGGCAAAAGGACAATTCAGGAGAACGGTCCAGTTTGCCTAGAACCTAGAAAAAAAGGGAAAAAAACAAACAAACAAGAGAAGGAACAGGTAAGGTAGGACAGTTAATTGAGGGAGGCTGGTGCCAGTCTATGATTCCAGGATCAATCAGTATTTGATTTGATAGAACAGGGAAGGTTCCAGGGAAGATGTTTGAACAGATAAGTGATTAGTTCGAAACCCTTCACAAGGAAGATTACTCAGGTAGTGGTATGAAGGATAGACTGGACAGAAGATAAACTAGAGTCACAGGTGCAATGAGGAGGCCAATGCAATAATACTAAGATGAAGACAAGCACTATAGGAAATGGAGAGGGAGAGGAATGGGAAGGAGAGGAAGGGTATAAGAGATATCAGGATATTAGACCTAATAGGACTGATTGGTTGGAGAGATAGTATGGTTTAATTTATGAGTCCTAGATTTAGAGGCAGCTAGGTGGTACAGTGAATGGAGCACCAGGCCTTAAGTCAGGTAGACCTGAGTTCAAATCCAGATTCAGATATTTACTAGATGTGTAATTTTGGGCAAATAATTTAACTTAAATTTTTTTCTTTCCTTATTCTATCTTAATAACAAATATTCTATTTTAATAATATAATAATTTATTAAAATAATAAAATAATAATTTGATAATATAATTATAATAAATAAAAACATTCTATTTTAGTAACAAATTTCCAAATAAGTTTTCCAAAGTTATATGATTCATGCTGTCTCCTT
>NC_058132.1:199039538-199058787 GCF_016433145.1 Gracilinanus agilis
GTGTGTATGTATATATATATATATACATATATATATATATATATGAACTTTTACTCTTTGCCTTGGTTAGTGTGGGTAAGAGAGGTGGGTGATGGGTGAGAGTCATGCAATCTGGTACTCATTAAAACCCTAGCATCCTGGCTTTAAGTCCTGGGCTCTTTTCAACATGCGACACTGGCTCAACCCATGATACTTACTTAATAAATATTTGATCAATTGAATATCAGTCCATAGACATTTTCACTAGCCTTCTTACTATTTCCCCATCAAAAGGGGAAAAAGTAGTTGCATCTGCAGTGAATGCATCACCATCCAAGAACTCTTTTAGCCAGCACACCAATTTATACATGGTTCTGTGCTGGTTACTGTAAAATGGTGATGACTCACATTTTCATAGACCTTTATGATTACATAGCACTTTTTTTAAACCCATGCTTTCCATCTTAGAATCAATACTATATATTGGTTCCAAGGTAGAAGAGTAGTAAGGGTAAGGCAATGGGAGTTAAGTGGCTTGCCCAGGATCCCATAGCTAAGAAGTATCTGAGGCCAAATTCGAACCCAGAACCTCCCACCTCTGTGGTTCTCAAATTTCTGAGCCACCAGCTTCCCCCTACATAGCACTTCCACATACACTGCTTCATTTTATCTTTAAAATAATTCTGTGAAAGTAGGTATGAGTATTATTATCCCTGTTTCACAAGTAAGGAAACTCAGGCCCAGAGAGGGGAAAAAACTATCCAGAGCCAGGAAGATTCCCTAGTAACAAAGAAGAAACTAGCACACAAACCTGACTGGTGCTGTATTTGGATGTAAAAACTCGAGTTCACATATGAGTTCTGTTACTCTTTTGCCTCTATGACCTTGGATAATTCACTTCTCTGGGGTTCATCTGTAAAATGAAGAGGTTAGACTAGATTAGAGATGTCAAACATACTGAATTCCTGAGTGTAGCCTGAACTAGATTAAAATATAATTGGGAAATATTTAACAAAAAAAATTAAATTACAATAGAATTTAGGCAAATGTTAATATGTGGTTTTCTAAGTCAATATGCCATCCACAGGGATCCTTATGTAGTAGATTTAGTAGATACTATTTCCATTTGAGTTGGGATGCCCTGGACTAGAGAATCAATCAGTTCCGAAATTTTCATCCCATCACCCTGTATGTCTATCCCTGAGGGTCCGTGGGTTGGGTCAGAGGAGAAATAGAAGATGGGGGGTCCCTGCCTTCTAGGAACTTAAGTGAGATGTACATGCCTAATAAGTAGAGCCCAGTCATGAGACAAAAGGAAAGCAGGAGATTGTACCATACTGAGCCAGACTGGAAAAATGGGCACATCGGCAGCTATCCTGTGGAGGGCAAGGCTAAGAGTATCATTCAAGCAAAGTGTATGGCACAGAAGTCGGCCTCGTTGCCCAAGCTAAATAGGACAAGTGACTTTTGGCAAGGCTCCTGAACACCCGAGGAGGAGAAGAGACAAAAGAAGGGGCCCACCTACCACACATATCCCTAATCAGACCAACCCGACCCCTGTGACTCTGTCCCCTCTCTCCACCCACCCCCAAGTCCGCATTCCCATTCCTCCGCCTCAGTTGTCAATTAAAATAAACAGCCTTGTATTCCAGCGCCAGGCTCCAATCTATCTCGGCCGGGAGGATACGTACAGATTTGTGGCAGTGCCCGAAAGTCCTTGCTCAACCTTTTTAATATCTGAACAAAGCAATCAAACCCGATAAGATCTAGTGAAGGCGAGATCACTCTTCTGTCCCTGGGATGGAGCCTTATTAGTCTGTGGTCCACATCATCAGAGTTATTGTGCCATGTTAAATTTATTGGTACTATCTCACCTCATTAAATACTTAAATAGACCTGACAGGACAGAAAAACGGGGCCTTTTTTATTTTTTTTTTTTCTCTTTCCAAAGGGAGCCGGCGTTTCCCCGCGTCCCAGTTCACCTCTGCTGCAGCCGCCGGCAAAGAAAGGAGAGGAAGGGCAAGGCGAGAGGAACCGCGGCCGGCTGCCGATGATGCTGATGCTGCTGCTGCCGCCGCCGCCGCCGCGGCCGCTGCCGGGAGATTCCCGGGCTCCCAGTCACAGCACCGCCTTTAGCCCCGATGCTTGGGAGAGCCGGAAGACTGAGAAAAGACCAAAGTCTGCATGTAAATGGGATGGGGTGGGGGCGGGGGCGGGATGAGCAGGGAGGGAGAAATTTGTGAATTTAGCACTGGAAAGGATCTTTGAGGCCATCTAGTCCCCCTTCCTCATTTTACAAAGCAGGAAACTGAGGCTCAGGGAGTGGAAGGGACTTGCCCAAGGTCATAGAAGTAACCAGAAAAGGCGGAGGGATGCGAGGCCCAGATTCTCAGAATTCACCACCCAAAGTGCCTTTGCACTGTGGGATCAGGGCTTGGGGGATGGGGACGGTGGAGGGGAGGAGAAGCAGAAGCAAGTCACCACATTTCATGCCTTTGCTAAATTGCACGAAGTCTGACTTTTAAATTTTCCAAGAAGAGCCTTGTCAGTCACTCTACCCAGTACAGCTGCCAGAAATAAAGGTCAGGGTGACTGAGGAGGAAAGAAGAAAGAAAGGGGGAAAAAAAAATACACCAGAGTGCACTCAGTCCATCCGTCGTGACTGGGACTTGTGCCCTTTATTTAGCAAATAGCTCTGGAACCACAGTGTCAGATTCCAGCTGGGCCCAGGATTCCCTGACCTTGGCAGTCTTAATGCAGGCTTGCAGAGAGCCACCAGCCTCTTGGCCCTGGGCAAGTAACAACTGATGGCAGGTGAGTATCAAAAGATGCTAATGCCCCTTACACTTTACCCCCTGCCACTCTCCTGTGGGGGAGCCAGAGATTCTGGAGAGAGTGTGTGTTCTACACGAGGTCTGACAGGTGAAGGAGATGCTCTCTCAATCTTTTGGCCAATTTCCTTCCTTGCCCAGGAGGTGATTTGGGACGTGTCTTCCCCGAGCTTTCTTGCACTCCTCTATCTGTGCCTGCTGAGACAGACTCTTTCCTCCAGCTGCTTTCCCTCTCCCATCCCAGGTCCTCGTTTGCACCTTGTTAATAAGGTGGGCAAGGGGCCAGGAGCTGGCACTCAGAGCCAGCTCCCCGGTTCCTTCCATTCCTAATGCCCTAAATGGCTATGACACCACACTTAATTTCCGTTTTAGCGCAAAGGCTGGTAGGACATCAGCAGGCAAGGACAGGGTCCGGTGACAGTATCTTCTACAGGGGCCATCATCCTCTCTTTAATTAAATGCCACTTGGAGCTCAGTGTCCTGCGGAGCGGGAGCTCCATGGACTTATGTAACTCTCTCCCTCTTCAGAGCATAAAGCTTTTTACAAGCTCTATGACTCCCAGCGTTAAAACAGCTGTAATCCCTTCCCACCCCGGGAGAGAAGGCAGGCCATAACCAGGCTCTATCTATGTTATCAGCTTAGAATAGCATGGAGCACATAAAATCCAGAGACAGAGCTCTTGAGGAGAAACAGAGATGGTTGACATTTGCCAATGATGTAATTTACTCTCTATCTTTAATTATTATTATTATTTTTCTATATTCCAGGGGGCAGATTGGAGGAGGGGGGTGGGCAGGAAACACTGCACCCACTGCTGCCTTCTGAGCTCCCCCAAACAACTGCAGTAAGTATCGAGGAGGCCGAAAAAATGAGGATTGGTGGAGGTAATTGCTGAATGTCAAGAAGGCGCCCCAGCGAGGGTTTTTGGGGAATTGGAAGGCGGCCTGTGTGTACGGAGATAAAAAGCCCAGTTTGTTCTGAACCGAGTGCTGGTTTCCGGTACACGGGGAAAAGCAGTGATTAATTACCGCCCAGGCTGCTGTATGTCTTCATTTAGAAGCCGCAGCCTCAATTACGTTTAATTACTTCCCCCCGTGGCCTTAAATCAAGGGCGACTCCAGAGTGGGGGTGAGCTGCCGAGGTACTCTTCTCTGGTGGCCTGGCAAAAAGCAGGTTATTGAATGGAGGAGGAAGGAGGAGCTGCTTGATCAGGTGTTGGTGATGGTCTCTGAGGTTCTGATAAATGGGTGAAAGATTTTAGTGGGGGGATAGAGAAAAAAAAGGCAAACAATTAGAAAAGATGGATTCAAACATCCATTCCACTCCAACCTACCCATGTGACCTTGAACAAACTATTTCCTCATCCTCAGTTTCCTCATCCATAACAAGAAGGAATTGAACTAGATATTTTTAAAGGGTCTTCCAACTCTATGATCCTATGATTTTTTTTTTTAAGCCCTTACCTTCTGGCTTAATATCAATTTGAAGACAGAAGAGTGGTAAGGACCAAGCAATCAGGGTTAAGTGACTTATCCAGGGTCACACAGCTAGAAAGTATCTGAAACTAGATTTGAATCCAGATCCTCCTTATTCCAGACCTGGCTCTCTATCCACTGTGCCACCTAGCTGCCCCATATGATATAATTCTTTAGAGATATTGTAGTGAAACTAATCTCAGGTCATCCCTACTCTATCCCTGGAGAATGGAATAATGATGGTAATAATGATAATTATAGCAAGAATTAATAACACATTGGATGTGTTCTGAAGAGCCCATCTGTGATCTTGCTTATCCTTTCAAAGTTTTCCTTATGAGAACAGGATTATTAGACCCATTTTAGGGGAGAGAAAGCTGAGGCTCCAAAGAGTCAAATAACACCCTGTTGTTGTTCAGTCATTTCCAATTCTTTGTGACCCCATGGACACATGCCAGATTCTTCTATCCTTCACCATCTCTTGGAATATCTCCAACTTCATGTTCATTGTTTCCATGACTCTCTCCATCTCAAACTCTGCCATCCCCTCTCCTTTTGCCTTCAATCTTTCCCAGCATCAGGGTCTTTTCCAGTGAGTCTTGTCTTCTCATTATGTGAGACATAAAACAAATGAGAGGCCAAGCTGATGCCAACTGCCACAATCTTCCCTAGACTGTTCCTGTTTCAGTTTCCTAGGAAGGAAAGAACCAACCCCTCACACCCCTGAGGTCTCATTCAACAACTGGTCCTTCCCCCTGCCCCAAATCTCCCACTGGTTTTTAAAATATGACAGGAATAGAGATGGTCTCTTAAAGCCTTGGGTTAGTATGACAGGCTCTGGATAGAAATCACTAAATTGAAATGTATTACAGATCCTTCTTTATTCAGCTCAGTTCTCTGGACTGGGGTCAGACATTTTTGGTGTACACAAATAGTCGGGAGGGTGTGTGTCTTAGCTCTGTAGGGTTATTAATTCCTCTCTTCCCCAACCCTCCTCCAAATACATTATTTCCCACATATATCCCTAAGGGAGTTGGGAATTTATATAGAAGTGTTTTGGCAGAAAGAGTCTGGGGCAGGTTGGAGCTGTACCTTACAGAATTAAAAGGCCTCTGTTCTCCTGCTCTCGAGCTGTATGCTTTTCATCCTCTGTCTGGCCCAATTGTTAGGGAAGGCAGAATATTTCTTCTAAGGGATATGAGCAAAGGACACTGAACCTCTGCCAGCCTTGATGGTCAGGTGGCCCTTTTGCAAATCTGGGTTGGAGGTTATAAAATGTACTCCTATGCCTTTGCAAAGCCAAGTCAGCACCTCAGAAGTGCCTGGAAACAGATGAAGAGGTTCTTTATCCCTTCCTTCTACTGTGAAGATATAAGATCATAAATTTAGAGCTGGAAGAAAATTTGGAGGCCACTGAGTTCAATTCCAGCATTTTGTAGATGAGGAAACTGAGTTTAAATGACTGGTCCAAGATCACACAAATAGGGAACTATTTGAGGCATCAGGTCTTCCTTACTCTAAGCCATGTAGAATTTAAGTATATAGCCTCAGATGTTTAGGGATTGCACGGTGAGTCTTTTATTAGAGCCATTTCCATGGCACTAGCCCTTTCTTCAGGGTTCAAACCAGGTATCACCTCCTCCCTGAGGCCCTTGGAATTTCTTCTCAAAGTCAGAAGTGATCTTTGAATCTCTTATAATCTTTGACTGTCATCCTTTTTATACACATGCCTTCTTCAGCCAACACATTCTACCCTTTTATCCTTCTTCCTAGATTGCAAACTCCCTAGAGAACTGCCTTATTTTTTAATTTTTTATTCACATTTCTAGTACCCAATGGTGTCTTGCACACAGTAGGGCCTTACCAAGTGTTTGTGGAAATGAAGTGACTTTTTTTCAATTATATGATGTGCTCAGGAACAGTGCCATGGAAGAGACCCTAAAAACATCGACTCCTACAGGTCAGAAGTTCCTCCATATTTTGATGAAATTGGTTTGGCTAATACAGGTTCAAATACTGGCGATGCTGGGGCCCCTGACAATGGTGGCATCAAGGTTCACAGACACTTTCTAATGTCTGCTGCCCTTCTTTCTAAGAAGCTACAAAGACTCTGTTCTTTTGTCCTCAGCCTGAAGACATGTACAAAGTGAGATGATAAAGGAAGGCAGCCAATTTTCAGTAAACATACCAGGGTGGACGAGTGGACCTTTACAGAAAGTTCACAGAAACACAAAGGCATGAAGCACACAGAGTGAGGAAATGCACCACTGGAGATAGAGCCCATGACAATGAAAGAATTAAAGTGTCAAAGGATTCCAGAGCATGTCTAACCAAGTGAGTGCCATCTTTCAAAGTGTTCTCCTAGGGAGGCTGCCCACTTATCTCAGTGATGATGCCACTGAATTACTCCAGATTCCCTGGGTGTTCCCCTTTTTGAACTGCCTGAAGAGTGGGCTCAGGAGCCCACTCAAGAAAATAAGTTGTTAACTTTATTGCTCACCTTGGTGTTACCCAGCTTGGTTGCCCATCTCTTGTCTAGGCTTGGCTCCAGAGGATGCTGGATTATTTCCAAGAAATCAAATCTACCCTCTGAGGAAGATTTCCCTTTTCCAATGATGTTCAAAAGAAGATGTCCTGGGGGTAGCTAGGTTGGCTCATGAACATCTAAGAAAAATTTGCCTTTACCAATGGTGTTCAAAAAGAACACATCCTGGGGGGGGCACCTGGGTGGCTCAGGGGATAGACAGTCAGGCTTAGAGACAGGAGGTCCTGGGTTCAAATCTGAAAGCATACATTTCCTAGCTGTGTGACCCTGGGCAAGTCACCTAACCCCCATTGCCAAAGCCCTTCCTGATCTTCTGCTTTGGAACCAACAGTTAGCATTGATTCTAAGACAGAAGGTAAGGGTTTTGGAAAAAAAAATAATTCTTTTAAAAAAGGAACATACTCTGTACTGTGAAGGCAGTTCCCAAAGCACAGTCTCCCCAAATAGAAGTACCATTGAAACAAATGCAGTCTCCCAAAATGGGTGTTTGGGCAAGAAAAGATACATTTTAGCCTTTTATTTAAAATTTAGTTTTGTTGGCTGGTGGTTACCTTAAAGGAGGTGTGGTTTTTTAGCATAGCTTGTGCCTGGAGAAGGAATGCCAATTATTCCACCATCTTTGCTAAGAAAACCTCAAATGTAGTCACAGAGGGGCTAGTCACAAGCTTAGTCACAAACCTAAAAAACAACTGAACAACAACACTAGCAAGGATGTCCAATTGGGGGTTCTCAGGTACTAAAGGAGACCCAGCATGGGAAGAAATAGCTGGTGTTCTTTCAAAATGGTGCCTCTTCTCCTTGGTATCTTTCATTCTTTAATTTTTTTTTTTAAACCCTTGTACTTCGGTGTATTGTCTCATAGGTGGAAGATTGGTAAGGGTGGGCAATGGGGGTCAAGTGACTTGCCCAGGGTCACACAGCTGGGAAGTGGCTGAGGCCGGGTTTGAACCTAGGACCTCCTGTCTCTAGGCCTGACTCTCACTCCACTGAGCTACCCAGCTGCCCCCGGTATCTTTCATTCTTTAAACATAACAGATACTTTTCAAATGTGTCAGCAACTAGCCTGGCAGGATAGAGTCCTGAGCATCTTGTGTGGGCACTACTTCTGCAGCCAGGAGGATGATCAAGGCCTATGGTTCTCCTGATGCTCTCCACGCCATACACACAGCTAGATGTTTGGTAATGTTCCCTCTGGGCTGTGAGAATGAAGAGATTAGAAGAGTCAGGAGAGCAGGTGCTATAATAGATTTGGGTTTAAATCCCAGCCCTACCACTTACCAGATAGATGATCTTGGACTAGTCATGTCACTTCTATGAACCTCAGTTGCCTAATCTGTACAAAGGGCATGCTAATTCTTGCAATGCCTTTCTCATAGACGAGTAGGAGTGAGATAATGGATATAAAGAGCTTCATAACCACCCAGCTTTATCAAAGTCAATTATGATTAGCTATTCCCAGACCCTTTATCTTTGTGCTTTTCTCCTGAAAGTGGAGAATCAGTCTGAACATTTTCCCCTCCTCTTCTCTCTCCTTTCCTGACTTCTGTCCAAAGTAATTATCAGGAGGAAGAGAACAATGGGGTGAGAAGATGTCAAGTGAGACTTCTCAGAGATGTACACCCAAAGCAATGCCAGTTTCCAGAGAAACAGACCATCTGGAATAAGGAGGGTTTAAGAGAAACATCCACTTGATTTCTCTCCTCTTTCCCCTGTTGGCCACTGAATGCTTCCTCTTTACTCCTTTTCCTCACTCAATTTCCTTTTGCCTTAGGGTGAGTGATCCAGTAAGAACAGTTTCTTAGTCTTCTCCCGTAAGTGTCCCAGCTCTATTTGTTCACCTTCCTTCTGTCACCTAACAGTCCAGGGACTCTGAGAGTGCTTTTCTCCCTGTAGCATATGATGTTATTGCCCCTTGGGAGACGTTTTAATATTATTTCATTTCTTTGAACGTTTATTAAGACAAAGAGAAAAGAATATTTTGTGTTCCCACCAGAGACACTCTCCATTCTGATATTAAAAACAAAAACAAACACAACTCATAAAAAAACCCCCAAAAACACCCACTACCCAACCTGAGGCCAGGAGGAGAGAAAGAGAGAAAAAAAAGAAATATCCTAGAGATATTTTTACCTTCAAAGATCCATCACTCATTACTGCATATCACAGACACATCTACAATCTCATCTTCTTACAATTCTCCGTGAAATAAGTGTAAATGGAAAATAATACCCCATTTTGAAAGTTCAACAAAATGTCTTTATCCACCAAATGCAGCCCCAGCTGTCTCATTTTCAGAAACAAAGCATGATTTTAAATAGCAGCCCGCCACCCAAATAAACACCAGTGACTTTATCCAGGTCCACACGATTCTTCAAAGACGGCCAAACCATCCACTGAATCTCCAGTCCCTTCAGAACCTGCTCCAAGCCTCTCCCTGACAGCCAGCATTGGACAGCCTTAAAAGAGGAGTGAGGAAACCAGGAATGAGACTGACTTGTGATGCCTCTGTCTTTGAGTTTGGGGAGCTGGAAGAACCTGGCCAATGTCTAATGCTATCTTAGTACCTGAGAGAGGTACACAGAAGGGTGGAAATGAACAGATCACAGAGTCATAGATTAAGAGTTGAAAGGGATCTTAGAGGTCAGTCTAACCTAGAGGGGTGGTCCAATCCTCTCATTTTCTAGATGAGTAAACTGAGGCCCAGGAAGGTTAAGTGCCTTGACTATACTTATGAGACAGTAAATGGGACCTGGAATTTGAACCCAAATCCCCTGAATCCAAACCTGGTACCGGACCATACTGCTTATAAATCTTTTCACTGGACCATACTACGTATATATGATTTGCCAATTTGGTTCCCATACTTGGCTTCCATTTTCTGAAGCAGAAGTACATGTCAATAAATCATGGAATTGATTCTCCTTCTGAAATCAGAAATACCAGCTCCTTAGCATTGGTGGGAAGAAAAGTCATTGTTATCCATAGGCAGAAGGCCTCGGTATAAGACCCTTTTCAGGTGCTGTGTGATGCTGGGCCAGTTACTTAGCCTCGATCAATTCAGTTTCCTCCATTGTTTAACTTAAGAATAATGATATTTTCCCTACCTACCTACACAAGCCATCACCAGGAAAACCCTTTTTTGTAAACTATAATTTTTTTTTTAACCCTTACCTTCTGTCTTGGAGTCAATCCTATGTATTGGCTCCAAGGCAGAAGAGTGGTAAGGGCTAGGCAATGGGGGTCAAGTGACTTGCCCAGGATCACACAGCTAGGAGGTATCTGAGGCCATATTTGAACCTAGAACTTCCTGTCTCTAGGCCTGGCTCTCAATCCACTGAGCTACCCAGCTTCCCCCTGTAAACTATAAATTAATATGTAATGATAACTCACATTTCTCTGTTGAAGTTGAGAAGTTTATAGAGGCTTTACCTTGTGATAATCCTCTAAAGGTAAGAGTGCAAATATTGTCCCCATTTTTAAAAATGAGCAAATGGAAGTTCATGAAATTCCTCATGGTTCTAGCCTTAATGTGTGTTGAAAACAAGATATGAGCCTAGCGCTTTTGACTCTGCCATCAAAGTCCAAGTTAGTCTGCCAGTAAACTCATATTAAATGCCTACTATTTGTTAGTCACTGAGCTAAGTACTCCAGACAGATAACAAAGAAAAGCAAAAGACAGTTCCTGCCCTCAGGGAACTTAAAATCTAATGGAACTGAACACAAACAAAGCAATATATAGGATAAATAAGAAATAATGAACAGAGGCAAGGCACTTGAATCAAAAGGCATGGTAAAAGGCTTCCTGTAGAAGGTGGGATTTTAGTTGTGATTCCAAGGAAGCTGGAAAAGCCAGGAGGTGGAAAAGAGGAAGGAGAACATTCCAGGAATTGGGGGACAGCCAGAGAAAATGCTCAGAGTTGAGAGATAGAATGCCTTGTTCGTGGAAGGAAGCCATCATCACTCCAGTAAAGAGGGTATAAGGCATAAGAAGCCTGGAAAGGAATGGAGGGGATTAGGTTATGAAGGGCTTTGAATGCCAAACAGAGGGTTTTATATTGATCCTGAAGGTGACAGGGAACCACGGGAGTTTATCGATCACAGCAGAGGTGGCAGATGGGGAGATGGAGGTGGGGGTGAAGAAAGATCACTTTGACAGGTGAGCAGAAGATAGATTAGAATGGAGACAGACTTGTGGCAAGCGAGCCACCAGCAGGCTAATGCAGTAGTCCAGGGGCGAGGTAAGAAGGACTTAGGCCAGAGTAGAGGCAGTGTCAGAGAAGAGAAGGGGGCATACTGGGAAGATGACGAAAGGCAAAATCAACAGGCCTGGGCAACTGTTTGTATAAGGGCAGGGAGTGGTGGTGAGAGATAATGAGGAGTTGAGGATGGAGTCTAGGTTACGATCCTGAGGGACTGGGAGGATAGTGGTCCTTTGACAGTACTAGAGAAGTTTGAAAAGGGAGAGGCTTTATGGGGAAAGATAATGAATTCAATTTTGAGCTTGTTGAGTTTAAGACATTTATTCTGCATTTGTTTTCTCTGAAAAGCAGTTGGAGATGTGAGTCTGGAGGTCAGGAGAGAGGTAAGTCCAACACTCTTTACATGATGTTTTGCTGTCTCTCTATGTGTGAATTTTTAATAGTAATATTGCTATTTCTCCAATCATCAGAACTTAGCTTAGGAGTTTGGAGGCTCTCTTGCTGGCTAAAGTTATACTCCAGCTAAATCATGGCTAAGAGTTGAACTTTCTAAAAACTAGAGGAGTATGGGCAGTAGCAAATAATCTCCACTTCCTAGCTATTCTGAGTGGAATAATCAGATCTAGTAGTCTTACCTTAGAATAGCTTAAAACTTAATTAGCTTTTTTTTTTTGACCTTTGAGGTCAAATAATCATCCATCTATCTATCCATCCATCCATCTATCTAATAAAGGATATTAAAATTAAAAATAATTCATAGGTGATCCAACCATTTTTTTTTTAAACCCTTAACTTCCGTGTATTGGCTCCTAGGTGGAAGAGTGGTAAGGGTGGGCAATGGGGGTCAAGTGACTTGCCCAGGGTCACACAGCTAGGAAGTGTCTGAGCCTGAATTTGAACCTAGGACCTCCTGTCTCTAGGCCTGACTCTCAATCCACTGAGCTACCCAGCTGCCCCCAATCCAACCATTCTTGATGGCAATTTGGAACTATACCCAAAGGGCTCTAAAAGACTGCCTGCCCTTTTATCCAGCCATACCACTGCTGGGTTTATACCCCAAAGTGATCATAAGGGAAAAGACTTGTGCAAAAATATTTATAGCCTTGCTCTTTGTGGTGGCAAAAAATTGGAAAACAAGGGTATACACTTCAATTGGGGAATGGCTGAACAAATTGTGGTATCTGTTGGTAATGGAATACTATTGTGCTCAAAGGAATAATGAACTGGAGGAATTCCATGTGAACTAGAAAGACCTCCAGGGATTGATGCAGAGTGAAAGGAGCAGAACCAGGATAACCTTATATACAGAGACAGATACACTGTGGTAAAATTGAATATAATGGACTTCTCTATTAGCAGCAAAATGCAATGATCTAGGACAATTCTGAGGGACTTATGAGAAAGAATGCTATTGATATCCAGAGGAAAAACTGTGGGAGCAGAAATGTAGAAGAAAAACAACTGCTTGATCACGTGGGTTGATGGGGATATGATTGGGGATGTAGACACTAAACAATCACCGTAGTGCAAATATCAATAATATGGAAATAGGTCTTGATCAATGACACATGTAAAACCCAGTGGAATTGTGCATTGGCTATGGGAGGGGGTTTGGAGGAGAGGAGGGAAAGAACGTGAATCCTGTAACCATGGGAAAATGTTCTAAATCAATTAATTAAATAAAAATTTACTAAATAAAAATAATTCATGGGAGCAGCAAGGTAACAAAGTAGATAGGGTGCCAGTCCTGGAGTTGGAAGGACCTGGGTTGAAATCTGGTCTCAGACCCTTCCTAGCTATGTGACCTTGGGCAAGTCCCTAGTTCCCTAGCTCTTGCTGCTCTTCTGTCACTAAGAAAGAATGCAAGATATTAAAACAAAGCAATTCAGAGATATATGACCAGAAAAGAAGGTGGCCTGGTAAGATGGTAAGAACAATGGATAACTGATAGCCATTGTGTTCCACTGGCATTCATGAAATGACAGAAGAACTAAATGAAGGTTCCATGTAGGTTGAGTGGATCTCCTGTAGATGATCTATGGGAAAATATGTACATAAATTACACAGAGTAAGGGGGAATAGATGGGTTGCAGTTAGCATCATTGGAAAGAGTACTTGCCTCAGTGAAGTTACAGATCCATTAAAATAGGAATCATAGACTTGTGGAGCATAAGAGCTGGAAGGAATTTTAAAGGCAGTCATGCTAAGAGGGAGGGATTAGAGAAATTAAATGACCCAAGATTATAGAGCTAGTTTGTGGAAAAGCTAGGTCTAGGATTCAGGTCTCCTGATACTCTTGAGTATTTAAGGTATCTTGCTCTTAAGAATTCTTCTCATTTCATTGTATCAGTTGGCCCAAATGTGGAATAAATAGAGAGCTGATCTCAGGAATCAGGAAGACTTGACTTTGTGCCTCCTCTGACCTGGAAGGACTTGGGCAAATTACTTAACCTTTCCTTACCCCAGCTAATGATTTAAGATCATTAGTAGAGAAGGTGCTAACCTGCTCAGATAGAGAATGTTTCTCAACAGGATTTCCCTAAATCATTGAAGTTTCAGGACTGATAAAATGAAAGGAAATAAAATTAGGCCTCAGGGAAGAAGGCATTTGACCAGTGGGCTCTATTCTTACTACCTGACAATCCTTTGTGGGGTATTTCCTCTGACAACTTGAGGTAAAGCCTCGGTATCTCTTTAAAGAGAAGACCAATGGGAAAGAAATCAGAAGAAAGTATTAGCACTGATAAGAACTCCAGACTCACCCTTTGCAATTCTAATTGATAGAAATGATCCTTGCTCAGTTCATAGGAGGATTTCTTTGAGATTATCAAGGGAATATGTGAGTTTGTGAGTCTGGGGCTTTCTTCTTTGTCCACTGACTGGCCCTCTCAATTTCCCCTGGTGTCACTTCCAATAAAGAACTCAGAGGGAGAGAAGCTTTGATACATCAGTTCCATCTCAAGACCTCCTTGAGAGATTTTCCAGCCTTCGACTCACCAAGAATGATTCATGCCAGGTGGAACACTGAGCAAGATTTCCTTGTACCTAATTGGGCTCAGAGTGAGTCTCGGAATTGTCAAAGTAGATTCTGGGCTTCAGGCTACACAATGCAGAGATGCCAACTCCTTCTACCTCCCACTTTCCCCCCCACTTCGCAGGCATGTAAACATACCACCATTTTCAGGAAAATTAAAAATTGAAACAGATGGTGGAGAAGTAGACAGAAACAAAAGACCTAGATTTTAGTGTGGGTCCTGCTGCTGACTAGCTACATGACAATGGGTAAGTAGCTGAACTTACCCAAGTCTTATTTTTTCCCATCTATAAAATGGATTGAATAATGGCTTCCATCCACACTTCACAAATGTGAAGATAAAATGAGGTAACAAAGAATATAGAAGTTGCAAGAGAAATTAGGCACCATTTAATCCACCAATTGCCTGTTGGACATTTTAAACTGGATATCCAGTAGATATCAAACTCAACAGATGCAAAACAGAATCTAGTATTCTTTACTCCAAATTGGAACTTCCTTATTATTACCGAGGACACTACGATCCTTCCAGTCACTCAGATTTGCAACTTTGGTGTCATCCATGACTTATTTTATTTTATCTATAAATCTAGTTAGTGACCAATCTTTCAAATTCTTTTTTTCCATAACATCTCTCACATATCTACCCTTTTCTCCACCCACACAGCTAACACTCCAATTCAGGCTCTCATTACCTGAGTTATTATAATGGTCTGCCAATAGGTTTTCATGTCTCAAGACTCACATCCCTTCTTCACATTGCTGCCAAAATGATTTTTGCTAAAATGTAGGTTTGACTATGTCATGCCCCTTATTCAATATGGCTTCCTAATGTTTATAGGACCAAATAGACACTTCTGTTTGACATTTAAAGCCCTGAATAACTTGGCCCCTTTCCATCTTTGTAGTCTACCTATACATTACTCTCTCTTTCTCTCTTTTTTAAACCTTACCTTCCATCTTAGAGTTAATACTGTGTATTGGTTCCAAGGCAGAAGAGTGGTAAGGGTAGGCAATGGGGGTTAAGTGACTTGCCCAGGGTCACACAGCTGGGAAGTGTCTGAGGCCAGATTTGAACCTGGGACCTCCTGTCTCTAGGCCTGGCTCTCAATCCACTGAGCTACCCCACTGCCCCCCTACTCCTCTAATTCCAAAGAAGATTTTGATACTTGGAGAAGTTGACTCTCCCAAGTCCCTAATCTGATGAGTGGCATAGTCTGGACTCAAGCCCAGGTCTCTGGCTCCAAATCCAGTTGTGTATGTTAGGTCTTCTTAGAAGGGGCCACATCTTCTATTTCTTTCCTATAGGACTCTGCACATAGGAATTTAAATAAATGCTGTTTGATCAACTGATGATTGTACCATCTCCTCTCCAACAGCCCAGGAGTCTCTACACTGGGAAATGCCATCCATAGAAAGCTTTGCTCACCCTGCCATGGGGTGAGGAGAGAGAAAATAGGCTGGTCTGTGGGGCTGGGCACTGAACCAAATGAGGTGAAGAAGGCAAGGGCACTAAATAATCAAGGGACCTTAAGGCTTGGGCCATAGCCTCTCTAGTCACCCTGCCCTGCATAATGGGCCACAGGGAAGTTATGATTCATGCAGATGCTTGCTGGACTATTTCCAGTCTGGCCCATCATTACTCCACATTTAGAATTGTATAAGCCTGAAAATACAGTCTTTGGAGAAAAGCAAGAGCTGTGGGAAGGTAAGTGCTGGCAGGGGATGGGCTGCTTTTGCAGCTGCCTTCAGGATGCACATCTGCTTTCATTCTGCTCTGTATGTGGAACTCCCTACCTTTTCCTACCCTAATGAGAAGAAGTTTGTGGCCATCTTACCCAAAGACAGAATAAAAGGAATTAAAGTTTAAACTTCAGTAGACATGGTACAGATTAGGCAAAAGGAAGAACTGTGTCCACTTAAGAACCACTTCTTTTGGGGGCAGCTCAGTGGATTGAGAGCCAGACCTAGAGACGGTAGGTCCTAGGTTCAAATCTGGCCTCAGATACTTCCCAGCTGTGTGACCCTGGGCAAGTCACTTGACTCCCATTGCCCAGCCCTTACCATTCTTCTGCCTTGGAGCCAATACACAGTATTGACTCCAAGATGGTGTTAAAAAAAAAAAAAAAGAACTGCTTCTTTTCCCTAACTTTCCTGTTTCTCTTGAGGGTGCCTCCATCCCTCTAGTCACCACAGTTCACCCCCTCCCTCACCTGCCATATTCATTGTTGCCAAGTCTCGTTGCTTCTCCATCTACACATATCTCACATCCATCTCCTTTTCTCCACTCCCAGTACTGCCAACTGTCTAAGCCTTTTATCTGAGGAACTACTGTAATAGCACCCTAACCAGCCTCTTCCCAGTCCAATCCATTCTCTACTGAGTTTCCAGACTAATTTTCTTAGAGTACTGACCTCACTGTATCATTCCCCTGCTCAAGAAGTTTCAATGGATCCCTATTTCTTCTAAGATAAAATAAAAACCCCTCTCTCTAAAATCTGATTCCAACTACTCTTTAGGGCAGGGGTTGGCAACGTATGGCTCTTTCTGCAGGAGCCATAAAGTCAATTTTTTTTCAGGCACTGTTACAGGAGTGCACTGTGAGCACTGTACGGCTCTCACGAAATTACATTTAAAAAAATGTGGCGTTTATGGCTCTCACAGCCAAAAAGGTTGCCGACCCCTGCTTTAGGGGGTCAGAGAGATTGTTTTTTTTTTTTTTCTGGCTAAAATGTAGTAGCAAAACTTATTTAGCCAAATCAAACTGGCCCAAATCATCACAACTCAGTTATTATTATCTGTCCTTTATTTTTGAAGATGATCAATGCCATCAAGGTGCACAAATTGTATTTAATGATAAGATCCAAATCCATTTCAGGACTTACAACCTCACTATCTCATAACATATCTTCCTGAAGAGAATATACACCAGCCCCTTTAAAGAGCTCTACATTCTGGCCAAACCGGCTTTGCTGAGGTTCTCTATACACAGGGAAATAGGCACCTTTGTATCTCAGACAGGCTGGTCCTCTAGCTGGGACACTCTCCCTTCTTACCTCTGCCTGATAGACTCTCTAGCTTACATTCAAAATATAGGTCAGGTCCCAACTCCTTCAGGAGGCCTTTTCTGATTATTGCAATAATTAGGACTTTCCCATTCACCCCAGAATTACATCATTTATTCTCTCTACATATTTGTATCGACTGATGTGTTTCCATGTTATTTCCCCAGAGGAGCTTTATAAGGCAGTCACACCCTTTCCTGAAGCAATAGTGTATTTGAATATGAATTACTGTACCCACAGCTAGAAGAAAAAGGGGGGTGGGTGGGGATAGGTAAGGGAAGGAACTGAAAGCTGGAGTACAGGAGAAATAGGCAAATGGCAAAATGTTATTTCAATTATCAAAGATAATAATACTTAATATAATAATAAATATATTTATGTTTAGATACAATTTATATTATATTTGTAGCTATTGTATTATACAATAGATTATAGTATTAATTATATGACATTTCATATTGCAATATCAATACTTATATTTAACATAATTTATAATTAGATATTATGTTTATTATGATGATATACTATATATTATGTTAACAACTGCATTAATAATAAAATAGTTATCATTGCTAGCATCTTTATTTATTTTTCATTCATTCATTCATTTATTTATTTTTAAGCGATAGTTTTCATTTTTTAGAAAAGTTATCATGGTTGCATGATTCATGTTATTACTTTCCCCTTCACCCCCCCTGCCCCCAATAGCTGATGTGCATTTCCCCTGGTTTTAACATGTGTCGTCAATCAAGACTTATTTCCGCTAGCATTTTTATAGTGCTTGCTCTCTTCCAGGTCAAGTGTTTTATAAATATTATTTCATTTGATCCACACAATTCTAGGAGGTAGGTGCTATTATTATATCCATTTTACAGTTGAGGAAATGAAAGCAAACAGAGGTTAAGTGACTTGTCCAAGGTCATACAGTGAGTATTTGAGATAAAATTTGAACTCAGAACTTCTAGACTTTAAGCCCAATGCTCTAACCATTGCAATACCGGCTGTCCACAGAGAATATGTTCCAACAGCATACTTCATTGTCAGAAACATCATTATGGGAGGTGGAAAGAAGGCATGAGGATGCATTCCAAGAAACAGATTTTCTTCCTTCTATGCCTTATCTAGATATTCCCTCATTCCCTTCCTTTTTCCTTTTTCATTGGGCAAGTTTGGGTCACAGGTGAGCATAGAGCTTGGATGAGGAGTGCTGGCACACTAGGCCCAATGCTTTATATATCCTTGGCCGTGGGAGGGGTATAGTGGAGAGGGACGGTTCTTTGCTTCATCTTCTCTACCCAGGGATGTGACCCAGATGACAGGGACTTAGAAAGCCTAATTCTAAGCCATTGCCTCCTCTCCTTTTACTTTCAGGAGTTCCTGAACCAAGGTTGAAGAAACCAGAACCTCCTCTGATCCCTTTCCAGTCCAGGTGACTTTTGCTAAATGGAGCTATGTTCTAAGAGGTAGCCCTAATCCCTGTATTTGTCAGTGATGTGCCTGCCTTTGAAGGCGGGATTCTTCCTACCCCTTTTTTCCACTGACTCCTCCAGTAACCATCTCTGACTGCCTAGGTCTTGGCTTGACACTTCAGGATTTATTTAAAAATTGCTTTTTAAAAATATATATATTTCTAGCAGGTCTTTTCTTCCTCATTTTTGGGGATCACTTGATCCCCTGACCCTTTCTCTAACCTTAAAAACCCCCAGAGGCTGCAGGAAGAAGGGCGCTCTATATGTCAAACAATAATAGAAAGATATTATCAATGTAGGCCTGTGATTGTGTCATATAAAAAATAAAATACACACCAGTTAATCAAAGCGCTACAGACACTTTTAAGTAATCCCACTTTGGCTTTGCATAACTCCATATACCGCCGGCAGCGCTCTTTTCTACCACCAGAGACCATAATATACATCAAAAATTCTCCTTCAAATTTATTTTCAGTAAAGATTGGGCTTTTGAACTGCAGCAGAGGAGGCTTAAGGGTACAAAATCTCGCTTGCCTTTTTCTCTTTCTTTTTCTGTCCCCCTAGTTTGTCTCTCTCTCTCTTTCTCTCCCTTTCTCTCTCTCTCTCTCTCTCTCTCTCTCTCTCTCTCTCTCTCTCTCTCTCTCTCTTTCT
>NC_058132.1:199059103-199082788 GCF_016433145.1 Gracilinanus agilis
TCTCTTGCTCTCCCCTTCTTCTCCCCTCCCCCCTTCCCCTCTCATTTTCTCCCCCCCCCCATCCCCGCCCAAACCCTCTACCCTGTGACTGCTTGGTGAAAGTGGGGGCATGAGAAGAGCAGTGTTGGGCCTCCTGTCCTTTCCATGGATCAGTTCCTCTTATCTGCCACTTGATTAAGACATTAAAGCAGAAAGGTGAAGGAAGGTTGATTGGCAGTGAGAAAGAATGAGAAACAATTCCTTCTCCCTCTCTAGAGAAAGACCCAGTTGTCTGAACCTGTAGCTAGCTGCCTTTGGGCAACTCCAATGAGGAGAAATCCAGACTCAGGGCTTGCAGGGGCCCCAATTTCCAAGAAGCCCTCAATACTGAGCTCCCTGACGCTTACAAATAATTCCCTGCCTGGTTCTCAGTGCCACATGGCCCAATGAATCAGATAATCGTGAGACTTGTCCATGCCCTTAGAGGGACTATATTAGTCTTAAATTGAAGTAGATGAAGAACTCCTTACCTATGCTGATCTATTCCAGTGCCCTGCCCATAGGGGAGAAATAGTTTATGCCAAACTTGTAGGGAAAAAATGTGTTTGTTCATAGAATCCTAGAACCTTAGCATTGGAAGGGACCTTATCATCTGACCTCTACTCCTGGGGAATAAGAATCTCCCACATTTGTACAATCCTCATACTCTTCAAGGTCCCATCACATCTGTTATCTCATCTGTTCATCTCAACAGCCTTAGGAAATGAGTACAGCAGATGTTATCATATCACCATTTTACAGATGAAGAAACTGTACCCCACAGAGGTCAACAGTGATTGTCCCAAGGTCACAGAAAAAAACTAAAGGTTCCTTGTTTGTGGTCCTTCTGGGCTCAGGAGTTCTCATCCTTTTTCATGTCATAGATTCCCCCTTTGGCAGCCTGGTGAAATCTATGGACCTCTTATTAGAATCATGTTCTTAAATGCAGAAGATAAACATATTGAGGATTACAAAGGAAACTAGTCCAGTTATCAGAATATTTTTAGAAACAAGTTATGAGCCAGGCCTGAGGTCAAGAAGTCCTGAGTTCAGATTTGACCTCAGATACTTCCTAGCTGTGTGATTCTGGGCAAATCACTTAATCCTGATTGTCTAGTCCTTATTGCTTTTCTGCCCTGGAATTCATCAATTGTAAGATAGAAGGTAAGGTTTTAAAAATAAAATAAAATAAAAACAAGTTCTTGGGGGCAGCTAAATCACACAGTAGATAGAGCACAAGGCCTGAAGTCAGGAGGACCTGGGTTCAAATCTGGCTGCTGACATTTTTTTAGCTGTTTGACCTTGGGGTAAGCCATTTAACCCTGATTGCTTAGCCCTTGCCATTCTTCTGTCTTATTGACTTTGATACTAAATTGATTTGGTTTAAATTGATAAATTTTGGGGGCAGCCAGGTGGCTCAGTGGATTGAGAGCCAGGCCTAGAGAAGGGGGGTCCTAGGTTCAAATGTGGCCTCAGATTCTTTCTAGCTGGGTGAACCTGAGAAAGTCACTTGACCCCCTCCCCCCCCCCCCCATTGCCTAGCCCTTACCAGTCTTCTGCCTTGGAACCAATACACAGTATTGATTCTAAGACAGAAGGTAAGGGTTCTAAAAATAAACAAATAAATAAATAAACAAAAAACCAAAAAGTAAGTAATTGATAAATCTGATGCTAAATGGAAATGGTTTAAATAAAAAAAAAGTTCTCAGAGTCCAGGTTAAGAACTCCTGGGACCCATGCTGCTTCCCAGATGATCCAGGTTTACAGGACATGTTTTAGCTCTAATATTCGAGGTTCCGTTAACCCTCTGATACTTCCTGGGGCTGGTGGAAAGACAACTTTCATCACCCTGGAGGACCTCCACTGACCTTTGAACAACCCTGGATCACCCTGCTGGAAAAAGGAAATGACCTGGATCAGGGAGGGTGGCCTGGGGCCATGTGAAGCCTCAGAAATGTAAGCCCAAGAGCTTGAAGCTTCTCAAGATGAATCTTGGTCATCCTTTCAGGAGAAACTTTTTTTTTTTTCTTCAGCATTTATCATTTTCCTTTTTTGTCTTATTCGCTTAGCTAAGTTTTTTTTTTATTCATTTTTAATCTGTTTACATACTTTATGCCCCTACTTTCCCCTTCACCCCCCGCTCTCCCCCCACCCATGGCCAACGCACATTTCCACTGGTTGTAACAAGTGTCCTTGTTCAGGGTCTATTTCCCATTCATGTCCGCCTCAGTCCACGCATTCAAGCAATTGTTTATCTTATATGTTTCCTCTCCTGCAGTCCTTCCTCTGAATGTGGGTAGCATCTTTACCATAAATCCCTCAGAATTGTCCTGGGTCATTGTATTGCTGCTGGTACAGAGGTCCATTACATTCTATTTTACCACAGTATATCAGTCTCTGTGTACAATGTTCTTCTGGTTCTACTCCTTTCGCTCTGCATCACTTCCTGGAGGTCTCTCCAATTTGCATGGAATTCCTCCAGTTTATTATTCCTTTTAGCACAATAGTATTCCATCACCCGCATATACCACAATTTGTTCAGTCATTCCCCAATTGAAGGACATCCCCTCATTTTCCAGTTTTTTGCCACCACAAAAAGCGCAGCTATAAATATTTTCATACAAGTCTGTTTATCTATGATCTGTTTGGGGAACAAACCCAGCAATGGTATGGCTGGATCAGGAGAAACTTTTAAGTGGGAACTATTCCCCCTCCCTCAGTAATAATGTAAGTTTGCTTCTTATTGTCCTGTGCTGCTATGGGCAAAGAAGAGCTGTTCCTGTGACTTATAAAATATCTCTAAAGCCACTTGAGAGTGGTGAACTTTCCACTCATCCTTTTCTTCTCTGGATTTAATTATTCCAGTTTCTAGCACTTAGCAAGGAGAAAATCCTAGGTTCATAGTTCTAGAAATGGAAGGGATTTAAGAGGCTGCCTAGTCCCATTCACCCTTATGTTACTGAGGTCCAAGGGACTTGAATAACTCAGCCAAGCTTACATCTAGTAAGCAGGAGAAACTAGATTTGAACTCATGTCTCCTGATTGGTGCTCCGACCCTGTGTAGTCCATATCATGTTCTATGATATTGTGGAAAGAGCAAAGGCTTTGTCTTCGGAAGACTTGATCTCCATGCAGGGGTACAGCTTGCCGCCTTTGTGACCTTGGACAAGTCACATTTTCCTGGTGCCTTAGTGTCCTCCTCTGTAAATTTAGAGGGATTGGAGGTGATCGCTAAGATTCTGCCAGCTCTTGATCCTATGATCCAATAAGGATATCTGATTGTCATTCTCTAGAAGCATCGCTAGGTCTCAGTTCATACTAAATGACCTAGTGGGGCACCCCCAAAAGAATATGTCTCTCCCCTCCCTACATGCCATTCCAACCCTTCAGTGAAATATAAGAAGAGCAAGCACTGCTCCATCTGCCAGTCCTGGGGTCATCCCAGATGGCTCCCAAAGGGTAGGGGCAAAGAGCAGGATATAAAGCAGAACATCACAGAGGCTAATGAAGAAAGGTCTGTTCCCTGCCCAGGTCTTTCCTTTGATCTCATGGAAAGAACAAGACCCTCTAATAAATACCACGGGCTTAAATAAATAAGCACAAGGCCTTCAGCTGCCTCTCTTCATCCGCAGCCGGCTCTCTTAGTTCCTAGAAATGAAAACACAGGCATCTGCCCTTAAAGGAAGGAAGGAAGGAGGGGGTGATTCAGCTTAGTCCTTGCATTGCCCTGACCATGGGTCAGGTGTCTGTGCATTGAGTGGGTGCGGGAAGGTGGAATTCCAAGGGATTGTATGGTGAGTGGTCAAGGGGACTTGTGGCATCTTCTTTTTCTAATGTTGAATTACAAGTCACAAGGCCAGGGGCAGTTGGGTAGCTCAGTGGATGGAGAGCCAGGCCCAGAGACAGGAGGTCCTGGGTTCAAATGTGGCCTCAGACACTTCCTAGCTGTGTGACCCTGGGCAAGTCACTTACCCTCTATTGCCTAGCCCTTACCACTCTTCTGCCTTGGAACTAAAGTATAGCATTGATTCTAAGACAGAAGGTAAGGGTTTGGAAAGGAAAAAGAAGTCACAGGGCCTGAAATTCCCAAATTCATCTCTGATGATATTTGAACCTTAGGACTATAGCTGCAAGGGTCCTCAGATGACATTTAGGTTTTTTTTTCCTTTTTAAACCCATACTTTCCATTTTAGAATTGATACTATGTTTTAGTTCCAAGGCAGAAGAGTGGTAAGGGCTAGGCAATAGGGGGTTAAGGGACTTGCCCAGGGTCACACACCTAGGAAGTGTCTGAGGTCAGATTTGAACCCATCTCTTTGTCTGATTGTCAATCCACTGAGCCACCCATCTGCTCCCAATATCAATCTCTTTTGGTGTCATAAAGCTTGTGGACCCCTTTTCAGAATAATATTTTTAAATACATAAAATAAAATGCAAAGGATTACAAAGGAAACCAATTATACTAAAATAAAGATGTTTTTCCCCATCCAAATGCATGGACACCCAGGTTAAGAGCCCAATGATCCGGTTCAGCCTTTTTTCTGCAGGCCTCAATTTCCTCATTTGTAAGATGAGGGAGTCAGACTTACCAGGCCAGTAAGTTTCCATCTGGCTCTATATCAGCGATGCTAAGCAAATACTGAGTAACAGGAAAGATGCCGGTTTAGACATAGCTTTGAAGGAGGGTGAGAGATGAAATGATTTTAGTAAGTCCCTACCAGCCCTTCTAAACTCTTTGGAAATTCAGTTCTGTGATTTGGAAGCCTTCCTTTCAGCTGCCCCAGCTGCACATTCCTGAAAAGCCCGAGCTTGTGCGAGGCATCTCACAGCTCAGACATGAGTCACACCGGCTTATTTTAAGTCCTGACCTCTTCCTGGGTAGGGAATTTGACAGGGAAAGCCACGTGCGGTGAAGCAACAGCTGAGCTGGCCAAGGGAAATGGAGAGTCCCTCTGCCTCCCTCTTCTCCCCCATAGCTCCCAGGCAATCTCCTTCCAACTGTTTCAGGGCCTTCCAAGGTGGACCACAGTTGTAGGCACTCACACCCTTAGAGGGTCACCCAGGAGACACCCACATCCACGGGCTTCTTTAGCTCAGCTGCTGAAGGGGACAAAAGAAGGAAGGGCCTACACTGCCCATTCCTCTTCCACTCCAAATCCAATCCTCATATTTTTTTTTTTCCTACAGTCCACTCTGAATTTCCCTGGGGAGACCTCTTCAGCCCTTCAGGGATAAGTGGACAGAAGGAGGGAGCAAGCTCAGGCTCACTCCAGCTGAATGTATTTAAATCATTTAATAATTCATATCCCCATTTCCATACACAGCCCCACTTAAAGAGGGATCCCTGGGAAACCTAAAAGCCTTCCTGATTGCACAAACTCATCTAACATCTTCATAAAAGGTTCTCAACTGGCCTCTCAGAATCGACGGCATCAACATTTAGGAAGTAAAACTAATAGTTCCAGCTGGTAGTCATTGAAAAGTCACTTAATATTTCGCAGTGCAAGGAACTGTGCTTAATGGGACACAATGTTTTTTCCCCAAGCAGTTGGAAAAACCCTTGACATCATATTAATAATGTCAAGTTTTATTGGCTCTCTCATTTGACATGATATTAAACTTTTCAGACTCTATCTCGACTGAGGTACAAGGTTGTTAAAATGCAGACAGATTGGAGCTTTGCAAGAAAAGTGCCTTGGAATAGCTGGGAAGTGGGAGGAGTGAGGACAGAGGAAGATGGGAAAAGCTGATGGACAATTCCCACTTTGTGGAGGAATCCAATACCCCACCCTCCCCCCCGCTCCCCAATTCTGGAAATTGTCTTCTGCTGGAGAGGCAGGTAGTTGGGAGTCACAGGGGAGTTTGTGTGACAGGCCCAAACTCGGTGACAATCTCCCCCCAGATTGTCAACAGACAGTCTAGTTCCCTGGGATAAATTAAACCGAGAACATCAAAGGCAAGCCATATTGCATAGTCTGGAGGTGAAAGGCATGCTTTGACGGCTTGGCTCAGCAGCTCCAGCTACCTCAGAGGGAGAGAAAACTCCGTGCCTTATTTATACAATGGAAATAGCCGTGGAAATGCTTGTTAGTCACACCTACAGAGGGCCCTGCAGCAGCCTGACACTCGGACCTCTCCCTGCTCTTGGCTCCCAGCTCCCCTGGCCTTCCTCCTCCCTGTCCCCCATTTTCAGTGTCTTTTCCCTTCAGACTTCAGACCAACCAGGTGTGGACATGAGGAAGAGGTCCGTATGTGGCACTGACTTCTATTGGGTGCAGAACCATAAAAATGATTTTTAAAAACCCCAGGAACCCAAAAATGCAGGTTGGAAGTTGTTTTGATGTTGGAGAGATATAGGCGTACTTTTATGCTTTGTTTAAAGAAATTGTTTCCATTGTATGTGTAGTCAAATCACTCCAAAGAGTTTATTTTGGATGATTGATTTATGGGAATCTGGCTCACACACCCAAAAGATGACACTTAAATCATATCTTCTTTTCATTTATAATAAGGAACAAAACGATCATATTTTGACAGATCTGATCATTTCGGAGGTTGAGCAGGTTCCCTCGGTGGGCTCAGTCTATAGCTCATGGTACTGATAGAATATTATTACGTCTCATTAAAATCGGCTCTGCCTGCTCCGGTTGGATGCCCCCCAAAAAACAAAGCTCATGGCTCTTTATTCTGTTGTGCTCACTCTGGATACTGATTCTTAAGAAGGAGGCGACTGGGAATACTTGCAGTGGTGATTGTCAAAGCCTGCCTTCTCTAGGACTGAACTCCGAACAGCCCCTTAGCACCAGCCTCCCTCCACCCGCACCCAAGGTCATGTTTTCATGAAGTTTTAGAGTTCTCTGCGATTCGTTTCCTTTCTTCCCTTATCCTGACATCCCTGATCCCACAAATGGACATCATTGCATTCTCACCCTCACCCTCGCTGGGCAGCTTAATAATCCCAAATAAAATTGGCAGTTTATAGTGATATTGTACTGTATAATCCAATCATTTATTCATTCAGTAAACACCTATCAAGCTCACGGTGGGTACAAAACCCTGTGCTGTACGAGAGAGAGATGCAACATTTAGAAAAGACACAATCTTTGTCATTTCAGAGCTCACAATCTAGCCGGGGAATAGGATCCATAACTACCACACACAGTTTTACATGGTAAATGTATTAGAGTGGCACCAAAGTGCTATGTGAAGTCTGAAGGGAAAAGACCTTTGCTGATGGAAATCAGAGAAGGCTGCTTGGGAGCAGCAGCATTTGAGTTAGGTTTTATAGGATGGGTAGGAATTCAGCAGGTGAAGTAGGAGGCAGGTAAGCATTCTAGGCACAGAGAATGCAATGCATGAAGGCATGGAGGTTAGAGAATGCTATTTATGTCCTGGGAAAAGGAAACAGTACAATCTGACTTGAGCTGAGAGATCAAAGAGAAGAGAGTGGCATTTTGGAAAGCCCTGAATGTCAGGCACAAGTATTCTGCTTTGGTGGGAAAGTGGCATTTCTTTGTTTTTAGTAGATACTTGTTGATGTCTTTTGTTTTTCTATTACCCAGACTTCTCCTTTTATCATTTTCCTCTAACCCCCACCTCTTTTTAAAAGTATTTTATTTTATTTTATTTTTAAACCCTTACCTTCTGTCTTGGAGCCAAAGGCAGAAGAGTGGTAAGGGTAGGCAATGGGGGTCAAGTGACTTACCCAGGGTCACACAGTTGGGAAGTGTCTGAGGCCCCCACCTCTTTTTAAACCCATACTTTCCATTTTAGAATTGATACTATGTATTAGTTTCAAGGCAGAAGAGCGGTAAGGGCTAGGCAATGGGGGTTAAATGACTTGTCTAGGATCACCCAGCTAGGAAGTGTCTGAGGCCATATTTGAACCCAGGACCTCCTGTTTCTTAGGACTCATTCTCTATCTTATGAGCCACCTAGCTGCCCCTGAACCTTCCCTTACAATAACTTTTTTTAAATAAAAAGAAGGGGAAACATTTTTAGCAAGATGGATCTTGAATTGAAAAAAATCTGACATCATTTGAAATGTTCCACATCCAGGACTGCTCCCCCCACCCAGCCCCTCCTCTGCAAAGGAATGGTGGAGGGAAGCTGTCTTCTCATATCTCTCCTTTGAGGCTAAGCTTGTCTTTGTAATTTCGCAACATCCATTTTCAGTTATTCTGTGGTTGTTAACTTCATTGTGCTTATTGTTGTCCTGGCTCTGCTTACTTTACTTTGTATCAGTCCACCTAAGTCTTTCCATTCTTCTCTTTATTCATCATGTTCATCGTTGCTTATAGCACAGTAATATTCCATTCTATTCAGGTGCCACAATTTCTTTATTCTTTCCCTAATCAATGTACATCTACTTTGTTCCCCATCCTTTATCACCACAAAGAAACCTACCTACCTGTGCCTGATGACTGTACCCAACCTCTTACCTCAAACCAAATAAGCTCCAGAGGTCGTGACCATATATTTGAAGTCCCACAGCTGGGACGGAAGCTGCCTACACAATTGTACTTTGAAAACCTTCCTGCTTCTCTCTATTTGTGTCTCCACTGGATTTTTGAGTCATGCTGAGTTAGACATGTGAGTCTGCCTTCCACCCCATCTGAGAGATCCACACGTTCTCTTTCCCCGTGGCAGACAGGCATGCACGCTCGTGGGTCCCCCTTTCGGTCTTCTATCATGTTAGTAGCCAGCCCCTCCCCATTGCAACTCCACTCCTGCCTTCCTTTGGGATAAGAGAGTTCAGTCTGTGACAGCCACCCAGTGAGAAGACCAGCAAAGTTCTCCTGGAACAAAACCTTGCCAAGTTCTCTGGGAACATGCAGACGGTATAAGAGCAGTTCAGCAAAAGATTTTCCTTCTCTCATCTCCCTCTTTCATCTTCCTCAATCCCCTCCCCTCAACTTATCTCTCTCTCTCTCTCTCTTCCCCACTTCCCCCAATTCCCCTCCTCTTTTCATTCACTATCAAGAACAGCCAATTTAGCAGCAGACCACCCAGAGCTTGCAGAAGTCCTGGGGATCAGTGGCTATAGGAATGGGTTCGGCTAGAAACTGGAAGGCAAAATCAAAGATGTGTTGCACATTTGGTTGTTCCTGAACCTGAGCCTGGCACCCTCCTATACCCTCAGCTGATTTTCAGTGGAGCCTTCAATCCTTCTGGCTTGAAATATTTTGTGTTCTGACACTGCTCTCTCACATCTAGAAATGGTCTTGTTTATGGTACCCTGGTCCCAGTGATTCTCAGGCACTGCTGATGCAGGGAGAACTATTATCACTCTTCATTCTAGTGCCATCCTTCCCTTATTTACTTCCTATTTATCCTGTGTATAGCTTGTTTGTATGTATTTGTTTGCTCAAGATCTCTCCCTATGAGATTGCAAACTCCTTAAGGACAAGGACCCTCTTTTGACTCTTTTGTATTTTTGGAACTTAGCACAGTGCCTGGCACATATTAGGCTCTTAAATATTTTTTTTGGACTAACTGTTTCATAGAATGGGCAAGGGAGTGGGTAACAATGCATTTTTGATAACTGACAGGCTTCTGAGCTAGTCAGTCCTTCAGTGTCATTTGTAGGGAATCTGGGTTGTGTGTGTGCGTGTGTATATGTATGTATGTATGTGTTTATTTGTTGTATTATTGAGAAAAACACTATTAATAGGAGTATGTAATCCTATTAACAAAGAATGGCTCTTTTGCCAGCTTCTTAAGAGAAGTGTGTGTGTGTGTATTTAAATGGACTCATCTTGAGGGTCATCATGACAAAGAAGAGAACCAGATAAAAAGACCTGAATTCAAGTCCCAGCTCTGCCAAGTTCTGGTTATGTGACCTTGGGCAAGTCAATTTATTCTCTGGGCTTTAGTTTCTTCAACTGCAAAATAGAATCCATAATACCTGCCTTGTATAACTCTTTGGGTGGTTATGAGGGTCAGATAAATAGTGATTATGAAGCAATGGAGCAACACTTAGAAGTGTGGATACACTGATGCAAACTAAAAGATCAATGTACCTTTTTGTCCTTTGTGATCCTTGCCCTTGACTTTCAATAAATCTTTATCTGATCACCATCTTTATCAAGCTCTTTCCTTATGAATCATGTCACTTTGACCTCATTCCCTCCATCCCTTTATAGGTCATCACCCCATACAATTAGCTATACTCTCTTCTCTTCCATTACTATCTTCAACATTTGTTAACTCAACCTTATATTATCCTTCACCCTCAAATCCCTTGCCCCCTTTTCCTATCTCTAGTCATATCATATCTTGCTAAACCTCAACCCTACATTATTCCCATCTTCTTTCTTTGCTCCTATTAAGTTGCTGTTGAATAGAACTGGAAGCACTCATGAAACCATGTTGATTGGGTTCACTACAAATTTATATTTTGAAAACTCAACTAGATGCTCACTGCAGCAAGGCAAACATTCTGTTCCTCTCTAATTGATTTGCTTCCCTATTCTTCACATTAGCTCTCCTCAAGCTTCCCGCAAGGCATCTTTTTCCCCTAGA
The DNA here is from genome assembly GCF_016433145.1 of Gracilinanus agilis. NCBI lineage: Eukaryota > Metazoa > Chordata > Mammalia > Didelphimorphia > Didelphidae > Gracilinanus > Gracilinanus agilis. Next base: position 199,069,646 of record NC_058132.1, read on the forward strand.
GTTTTAGCTGAAAACCTCACCAAAAAGTAGGGCCATTCACTGAGAGCAATCCTTTCTCCTTTCTTCCTTTCTGGACACCTTTCCTCACTATCTCCTTCATTCTAGTTTTAAGTGACTAGATGGCCCTTTTCATTATCTTCCACATGTACTCTCAATCCCAATTCTATCCTGTATCTCCAGAAGATCATTCCTTTTGTCATCATCCCTCTCTATCTAATTTTCGATCTCTCCCATTGGCTTCTTCCTTGCTGCCTACAAACATGTCCATATCTCTCCCATCTCTTATTTGATCCAGCTATCCCTGCTAGTTATCATCCTATAAATCTCCTCCCCAGGCTAAACTCTTTGAGAAAGCTGTCTATACTCAATACCTCTACTTCCTCTCATCTCACTTTCTTTTTAATCCTCTGAGATCTGGCTTCTGACATCATCATTCAACTGACACTGAACTTTCCAAAAGCACCAATTATGTCTTAATTGCCAAATCTAATAGTCTTTTCTTGATCCTCATCCTTCTTGATCTCTCTGTAGTTTTTGACACTATTGATCACCCTCTTCTCCCAAATACTCTTTCTTCTCTTAGCTTTCATCATTCTCTCCTGGGTCTCTTCCTACCTGTCTCATTGCTTCTCTCAGTTTCCCTTGGTGCTTTTACATCCAAGTCATGTCCACTGACTATGGGTATTTCCTAAGACACTCTCTTGGGCTTTCTTCTTTTGCCCCTCTATAACTGTAGCTCTTAACCTAGAGTCTGTGACCTTCTTTTAAAAATGTTTTGAAAATGTTTTCAATTTAATTGGCTTGTTTTGTAACATTAAGTATTTTATTTTATATATTTTAATTATATATTATAATATTTTAAGAATATTGCTCTGAGAAAATGTCCACAGTCTTCACTAGACTATTAAAGGGATACACGACTTATTTGGTGATCTCATCATTTCCCATAGGTTAAATTATCATCTCAAGCCCTAACCTCTCACCAAAGTTCCAATCTCACATCACCAAATGCCTCTTGGATGTCTTGGACAAGATATCCTATTGGTTTCTCAAACTCAACATGTCTATTGTTGACTTAACATCTCTCAAAATCATCCCTTCTCCCCAGCTTCCTTGATACTGATAAGGGCACCACCATTCTCACTCTCAGTATCATCCTCAATTCCTCATTCTCAATTGCTCTGCATATTCAGGCGATTTCCATATCTTGTCTTTTCTACCTTGACTTTTATACATCAATTTCTCTTCTTTCACACATTGAAAAACCAAATTCAGGTCATTATCTCTCATCTGGACTACTGCAACAGTCTGGTTTCCCTGGTTTCCCTGCCTTTATTCTCTCTCACCTCCAATGTATCCTCCACTCAGCTGTCAAAATAATTTTTAAAGCCTGACTCCATCATCACTTCTCCAGTTGCTCTGCTCAGAGAGCCCCAGTGGCTCCCTATTACCTACCTCCAGGATCAAATGGTAATTCCTCTTTTTGACATTTAAAACTCTTCATAGCCTGGGCTTTTCTGGTCTTTCTACTCTTCTCATACTTTACTCCCCTCCATGTACTCTATCATACAGCTACACTGGCCTTCTTTCTGTTCCTCCAATATGGCACCCCATCTCCTGATTCTGTGCCTTGCTTTATTCTTTCACCTCCACCTCCTAATTTCTTTGGCTTCCTTCAAGACTCATCTCAAATGGTACCTTCTTGCAAAAGGCCTTTCTCAGTCCCTCCAGCTGCTAGCATTGCCCCCTCTCAGATTCCCTTCCCTTGTACACATCTAGTGATTTATGTTATCTTTCCTGTTGGAATGTAAGCTCTATAAAGGCAGGGATCACATTGTTGTCTTTCTTTGTATCCCCAAGACTTAGCACAGTGCCTGAGAAGCCCTTAATCAATACTAACTGGGGGAAGCTGGGTAGCTCAGTGGATTGAGAGCCAGGCCTAGAGATGGGAGGTCCTAAGTTCAAATCTGGCCTCAGACACTTCTCAGCTGTGTGACCCTGGGCAAGTCACTTGGCCCCCATTGCCTACCCTTACCATTTTTCTGCCTTGGAGCCAATACACAGTATTGATTCTAAGACAGAAGGTAAGGGTTTTACTATATATATATATAAACTATCTGATTTACTGTCATAATGACTCATCAGAGGATCCACCCAAAGCACGGAAGTCCTTTCTTTGATTCTTTTTAATATTTTTGTCAATAAAAGGGCACCATCTACTATATTTTGCTCTTGCTCCCTCTAGAGACCACCTCCTCTTTTTGTCAGCCAGTGGATAGAGTGTGGAAACTGAGGCACAGAGTTAAATAACTTCCCCCAGGGTAACACCCTTGGTTAAGTGTCTAAAGTTGTATTTGAATACAAGTCATCTTGACTCCAAGTCCGGTGCTCAATCATGATGCCATACTCCCTTTGCAAATAAACAAATATGAATTTCTCAGATTTGATAAATGGAATTTATCAAAACCAAATAGTTTTTCTTATTCATCACTTCTCTTCCCTCATCCTTTCCAAGGTGATCAATCATCAGGAGAAATGGCCTGGGCTTCTTTACAATTTGGATTTTGGGGCAGCTTGCAGATGGGAGGTCCTGGGTTCAAATCTGCCTCAGACACCTCCTAGCTGTGGGACCCTGAGCAAATCACTTAATCCCCACTGCCTAGCTCTTACCACTCTTCTACCTTGGAACCAATGCTTAGTATCAATTCTAAGACAGAAAGAAGGTAAGGGCTTAATAAACCAAAACCAATAAAAACAAAAAACTTTAGATTTGAATTCACTTATCTCTTACCTTAGGGGAGATGGCCAGTAACTCTGTGCTAGCTTGGTTGGGGAGGGGGTAGCACTTATTTTGGGCTCCCTCAAGTGGAGGAACTAGGACACTCTGATCCTCTTACTGCTGTCTCCGTGGACATTCAAGGTCACTCTCTTTAGAGCTGCTAAGCCTGATCCATCTCACTGAGATGTGGCAGATGAGCTAATTTTTCCAAGTGCCAGGGAAAAGCTGTGGGAGAGCTAAGCATGGTGAGGGGTGACTACGAGTGTGCCACCGTTGATGGAGAAAGTGAGGGATTTTACCTGGAGGATTACAGGGACACATCACTTAGTCCTCCCTCATGGACATGCATTTGGTATAATTACCCACAGGTAGACACACTCAGAGAGGCAGTAAGCTGCCTGAGACTCTCAGAAACCTGTCTGATGGCATTGTTATATATCACTCACATAGCCCCAGACTATGGCAGACTTGGGGTATTAGCTGATTATCTGATTCTGTCAGCAGAGAGCTTTCAGTGAGTCCAAAGAACAAGCCCTGAGATTACCTCAGGGATAGACAAAGCTTAAACACCTGCAGAGGTTACCCTGTGTGAGAGCTTTCTTCCCAGGAAGTGTAGCTGAAGCTTATAGTATCCCTGAAGGATGTGGAGGCAGAGGTACCAAAGTATCCACCAAGTTTAGTACTGCCTTCGGGTAGCAGGGAGGCTTAGGTAGAGGGAACCTGTGACTGCCCTCAGCTCCATCTCTTATTCTCTTCCGTCTGACCCATCAGAATGGCCATCCTGGAGAAGCTGCTTCCAATGGCTGCCACGCTTTCCAATCCTAATATGTTACTCTGGAGTGTGCAGGTCATGAGGCAGGAAGCGAGAGCTGGAGAGGAGTCAGAACAAAGTGTGCCGCTGCTCATTTTCACTGTGGGAAAATGTGCTGATGGAGGGGATCTCTTGTTCTCAGTCTCCCCTGAGGAGAAAATAAGATGGACCAAAGGCCTTCAGAATCAGAAGGGACCTTAGAGATTGTCTAATCAGGCTCCCACTTTTTATAGATGAGGTCGAGGGATGAAAAATTATTTGTCTAAGGCTACATAGCTAAGTAAGGAGAGTGCTAGGTCTTGAACTCAGATCTTCACTGGAAGGAATTAAGACTAGATAGAAAGAGTTTCTTACTTTGAGGGATGTAAAATTCTACGGTGCATTACTAAGGAAGACCAGGAAGACTGTTGCTCTGGAGATCTTAAGGAAGGAGAGACTCCTAATTCTCTGGTCTAAATTTGGTGCAATCCTGCTGGAAATCAGGAAGGGAGACAAGACGATCTTATAGAAGGGCCTACCAAGTATATCATTTTGATTCAGTTTAGAGCTTTGGGCTGTAGCTGGAGGACAGTGTTGTTAAGTGTTGTGTGTCCTTATCCCAGAATAGGTGTAAGTGTTCATTATACAACTTGTGAACAGTCCAGTTGCTATGGTCACCTTGAGAACCCCTAGCTCAAAAGGCCAGAATATCACCTCCCTACCTACAAAGAAATAACCTGCAGTAAGAAGGGAGCAGGCCTCATAGAAATACCTGAAACTCTTTTTTTTTTTTAAACCCTTACTTTCCATCTTAGAATCAAAATTATATATATTGGTCCCAAAACAGAAGATGGGTAAAAGCTAGGTAATAGAGGTTAAGTGACTTGCCCAGGGTCACACAGCTAGGAAGTGTCTGAGGCCATATTTGAACCTAGGATCTCCTGTCTCTAGGCCTGGCTCTCCATCCACTGAGCCACCCAGCTGCACCCGTGAAACTAACTCTTTCTTTATTGTTTTGTTTAATACAGGGATTCTTCACCTTTTTGTGTCACGGATCCCTTTGTCAGTGAATGTTTTTACATGCAGAAAATTAAATGTATAGGATTATAAAAGAATTCAATCATATTCAAAGACAGGCAATCAAAATATATATTTTTTAAGTTTCTGATCCCCAGGTTAAGAGGCTCTGTAAGTCTAATGAGTTATAACCCACAACTATTGGGGTACTGGTCCCTTGTGTCTATAACTATTACCAATCTTTTCTTGATTTCTAGGAAACTCATACTCCAAGTATCCAGCCTTAGTGTAAAAACTCTTATTTCATCCTCAAAATTGAGGTTGGAGGTGGTGTCTAGGGGGCTCAGTGGATTGAGAGGCAGACCTAGAGAGGGTTGGTTCTGGGTTTAAATCTGGGCTGAAACACTTCCCAGCTGTGTGACCCTGGGCAACTCACTTAACCCCCATTACCTAGCTTTTACCGCTCTTCTGCCTTGGGACCAATACATAGTATTGATTCTAAGATGGAAGGTAAGGGTTTTTTAAATTAAAAAAAAAATAGTTTGGATTTTTTTCCCCCAAAAGGAAGGTAAGAGCAGCAGATTTGGAATCAAAACACATGAAAATAGCTCTTCTATTTAGTACAGAATGACCTTGGGCAATTACTTTATGGCTGTGGGTCCAGTCTTATGTGCAAAGGCAGCTGGACTCTTCAATCCCCTCAAACTCCAGAGCCTATGATTCTATGATCAACAAATCAGTAAGCCATTATTAAGTGCCAGGCACTGTGTTCAGTGCTGAGGATTCAAAAGGAGGCAAAAGACAGTCTCTGCCCTCAAGGAGATTACAGTCTAATGGGGGAGAAAACATACAAACAAATATAGAAAAAGCAAGCTATATACAAGATGAATAGGAAATAATTAACAAAGGGAGAGCACTGGAATTTAGAAGGCTTAGTTAGGAAATGCTTCCTGTAGAAGGTGGGTTTTTAGCTGGGACTTAAAGGAAGCTAGGGAGGCCGTTTGTTGTAATGGAGGAGGCAAGTGAGAGATTCTAGGCAGGGAGACAGCCAGAGAAAATGCCTGGAGCCAAGAGATGGAAAATCTTGCTTGTGGAATAGTCAGGAGGCTAATATTACTGGATCAAAAAGTTTGTGTTGGGGAATAAGATATAAGAATATTGGAAAAGTAGGAGGGGGCTGAGTTATGAAGGGCTTTGAATGCCAAACAGAGTATTTTGTATTTGTTCCTAGAAGCAATAGGAAGTCGTTGGAGTCTGTTTAGTAGGGGGAAGGGTGATATGGTCAGACCCGCATTTTAGATGAAGGATGAATTGGAGTGAGGAGAGACTCGAGGCAGGTAGATCTACCAGCCAGCTAGTGCAATAATCCAGGGTTGAGGTGATGAGGGCCTGCTCTCCAGGAAAGAATGATGATTCTTTAACTTAACTGGCAACTGAGAGAAAGAATATGAAATAAGACAGTATAAATTTACTGACCATATAAATAAAAATTCTCAGTTTCAGCATTTATTATTCTCCTACTGTGCTATTAATCACCTAATCAATAAACATTAATTAAGCACCTACTATCTGCCAGGCAGTGTGCTAGAAGACAAGTTATCAGCTTGGAAATACTATTCTAGAGGGAATATTATCCTCACAGGAAATATCACAGCTGTAGTGTACACCTTTGCCTTCCCCCCGACCCCCGCTTCTTGACCGCTCATATGGCTTCCATGAGATGAGAGCCAACAACTCTGCGCCTTCTGCTGAGATGAATGACCACCAGGCCTTACCACCTGCCCTGCCACTGCATCCGGAGGTCTTCAAGGTCAGCCTCTCTGCTAGCCTACAGCTGAGGTGTCAAACATGTGGCCAGGCACGGTTCTGTATGGTTTAGCGGTCCTGTTTCTATTAGAGCATGACACCACTGCCGTGTGGGACCCCTCTCACATCCCACATCTTTACTTGTGTTCCTCTAGGACCTCTGGGCTTTGCCATGCCATCCCACCATGGCCACGTTATGACTTCTGGGCCTTTCTATTTATCTTGTAGTCAAATTCTTCTATTTATCTTGTAGTCAAATTTTCTTTTACATGTTGTCTCTCAATTAGAATGTGGCTCCTTGAGAACAGGGAGCTGCTCTTCCTTTTTCTATTCCTATCTCCAGCTCTCCAAAGAGTTGTTGGCATAAAGAGTTTAATATATGCTTTTTCATGTATTCATTCATTCATTCATTCATTCATTCATTCATTCATTCATTCATTTATTCATTCATTACCATTTAACTAGGCCGAGTCTTAACATGAAACTGTCATTTGGGGCAGTTAAGTGAATAGAGCACAGACCTGGAGTCAAAAAGACGCATCTTCCTGAGTTCAAATCTGCCTCAGACACTTACTTGCTTTGTGACCCTGGGCCAAATCACTTAACCCTGTTTGCCTCAGTTTCCTGCTCTGTAAAATGAGTGGGAGAAGGAAATGGTAAATATCTTTGCCAAGAAAACTCCAGATGGGGTCATGAAAAGTCAAACAGAACTGAACAACAGCTACCATATTGCCTTCCGAGACACTCATGAAGTCCTTTCCTAAGCTTCTGTAGGAGTTAGTTCTAACACTTACACTCTTAGGTCAGGCTCCTCATTGGGACAAAATGAGGCTCTCAAAAGCTATTGAACAGGGGGCAGCTGGGTAGCTCAGTGGAGTGAGAGCCAGGCCTAGAGATGGGAGGTCCTAGGTTCAAACCTGGCCTCAGCCACTTCCCAGCTGTGTGACCCTGGGCAAGTCACTTGACCCCCATTCCTACCCTTACCACGCTTCTGCCTTGGAACCAATACTCAGTATTGATTCTAAGGCAGAAGGTAAGGGTTTAGAAAAAAAAAAAGCTATTGAACAGTTAACAAAAAGAAGTTGACTTTACCCTAACACAGCAAGGACAGTGACACTTTTCCCTCTAGGTACAACCACCTTGTTTTCCTTATGGAAATGGGTGTGATCGCTGGGAGAAGGGTAAATGGTGAGGGATGTGAGCTCTCCCATGGTGTTGAGAAATTCACCAAGTCTGAGGAGACCAGAATGCCTTGGGCTGGGACTGGTTATGACTTTAGGTGCCCACAAAGCTGGGTGGGGGAAACTGGGGCCAATCAGGTCCTGGGGCTGGCTTTGTCTCCTTTTTGAGAAAGCTAATCCCTGAGAATTAGGGAAGGAGAAGATGTCTGGGCACCCCCATGTTTTGGGTGGGGGAAATAATAGATCTATCACAACTTCTAACCTACTATTTGCCTTTTCTGCTTCAAAGTGGACACCTCTTTTGACTTCTCAGACCAAGTTCCAGCATCAGGGCTCTCCTGGGCTCCATGACTCCTCTCCTCACTTTTTTATGGACCCAAAGATGTGTCATTTGCTGCTTTCTTAAGAAACTGTAAATCCCAACCTCCTTGAATTTTTATAATTTCTCCCATCCAACTCTTGCATTATACATACAGTAATAAACATCCAATTTCTACCAGCAATAAGGAAAGTATCCTTTCATTAACACCTCCCACATTCCCACCAAACGCTTAAGGGGGTGTCATCATGGCAAGGGGGTAGAGCTGAGCTGAAAACTGCCTCTATATGCCTTTCAATGTTATACTTCATTCAGCTGCCTTGCTTGCACCTGCCTAGTTCTTTTTCTGCTTTCCAAGTCAGGCCAGGAGGTCAATCAGTTTTGGTCATGGATCCCTCAATCCTGAACTGAATTATCCTACACAAGTGGTACCCATCAGAGCCCCCAGAGCCCATTCCTCCCCGGTCTCCTTATATAGCTTGGAAGCCTTTTATCTGGTCCAGGAAGCCTTGTCAGTTTCAAGAGCCCCCTGACCTTTTAATAACCATTTCCTACGTTATCAGAACATTTCCTAATTCATTCCCTTCAGTCCCTGAAAATCTAAATCCTATTTAAGTTAATGCCCTTCATTTTCATTTATAAAGACAGATACAAAATAATTATTTCCTATCTCTGTTGCTTCCTTATCTTCTGTCCTAATAATTCCTCACTGTCTCTTTAATCATCTGCCTTCAGTGGTAGAAACTTTCTAGTTAAAATGGCCTGTTTATTTTTTTCTACTTTATAAAATAAATATTCTCTCTCTCTCTCTCTCTCTCTCTCTCTCCCCACCCTTTCCCCTCTCCTTCTCTTCTCTCTGACTGTCTCCCTACCTCTGTCTGTCTCTCTGCCTCTCTGTCAGTCTGTCTGTCTCTCTCTGTCCCTCTCTCTTTCTCCCTTCTTTGTCTGTCTGCCTCTCTCTCTTTCTTTCTCGCCTTCCCCTTCTTCCTTTTCTTCTCACTTTTATTTTTAAGTCTTCCTTTTACTCTCTCTCTCTTCTTTTGTCTTTTCCTCTTCTAGCCTTGATCAGAAAGGCTTTTCTCTCTCTTGCTACCCAGGACCTTGACTTGCCATGCCACCCTCTTCACATTCTCCTGTTGGTGCTGCAGTCTGTCTGCAGCCTCACATCTGAATTTCATCAGGCCCTGAGCCTTCCTTTGAGCTTCAAGCCACCTCAGCTAGGAAAATCGGTTAGGATAAGTAGATGCAGTCTCAAAAAGAAACGTTTTTTAGTTTCCTCTCATGAAAACCAGGGAGCAGGGAATTTACAGCTCCCAACTCTGGGTGACACTTTGAAGTATTTGATTAAAAGGAAAAAAAAAAAAAACCAAGGAGGAAGAGGAATCTAGGATTAACTAGCAGGTCTCAGATATCAGAAGCTCAAAATTCTTGGGGACCCTCTGGCCCCTGGTGGTCTCAGCCTGGGCAAAGTTGCCTGCTATTTTGACTGTCTGCTTCCTCTCCATCCCACTCTATTTTCTCCTATCTCAGGATTCACTGCTCAATGAGGATTTGTAATCCAGGCCTAGGGGAGAAAGCCAATTATGGAGGAAGACACTGAGTTAAAAGGAACATGTTCTGGTCTTGGCAAAGAGGCCTTTAGAAGTCAGTCATTATTCTACCAATGTTATAGATCAAAGAGCATTTGAACTAGAAGGGACCTTAAAGATCATCTAGACCAGTGGTCTCCAAACTTTTTTTGATCATGCACCCTATCCATTAAAAAACTTTCGAGCATGTACCCCCAATATGTAGACATTTACTTATTTATAAATTATCTACATGTCCTAACGTACTAATAATTATGTACATTATAAAACATAGACCAAAAAAATAGACATTTTGAAAGGATGCTATAAAGATGAAATAATATTTGATCCTAGAGTCAATAGGAAGCCACAGGGTTTTATTGAGTAGAGAAGTAACAAGGTCAGACCTGTGCTTTAGGAAAATCATTTTGACAGCCGTATGGAGGATGGATTGTCGTGGGGAGAAAATTGAGGCAGGGGGACTAATTAGGAGGCTATTTCAATAGTTCAGATGAGAGGTGATGAAGGACTGAACTAGGGTGGTGGCTGTGTGAAGAGAAGGGAAAAGACATGAGAGATATCATGGAGGTCGAAATGACATGATTTAGCAACTGATTGGATATGTGAGATAGGTGAGAATGTTATTCAATCATTTCAGAATCTCTGTGACTCCGTTTGGGTTTTCTTTCTTTCTTTCTTTTTTTAAAGATATTTTATTTTACCAACTAAATGTAATAACAATTTTCCATATAAGTTTTCTGAAGTTATAAGATCCAAATTGTCTTCTTCCCTCCTCTCCTTCCCCCTTTAATGAGATAGCAAGTAACATCATGCAAAACATATTTCCATATTGATCATTATTGTAAGAAAGTGCTCATATAAAACCAAAACCCCCAAATAAAAACAATTTGGGGTTTTCTTGGCAAAGATATTAGAGTGGTTTGTCATTTGTTTTTCTAGCTCATTCTATATTTCCAGAGGAAACTAAGGAAAACAGGGTTAAATAACTTGCTCACAGTTACACTGCTAATAAAGTATATGAGGTCTAATTTGAACTCGGATCTTTTTGACTCCAGCCTGGTGCTCTATCCACTGTACTGCCTAATTGCCGATAAGGAGGAAGAGTTAAAGATTCTGAAGTTGTCCCACCCAAAACAACAACAACAAAAAAACAGATCTAGGGGAGGAAGGTGGGGAAGGATGGGTATATTAGAAAGGGAGATGGGGGGGATTTTCCAGATGCTATGGGTATCTAGTTAGGTTAGGTTATTATAATTGCTCTGAGAAAGCTGACTCCTTTCTCATAAAGGAAAAGGTGGGAGCTTGAACAGGGATGGAAAGGGAAGGGACAGATGAAAGCAATGCTAGGAAGGAAGGGTCATTGTAGCTGTGTGGCTCCTCCAAAGATGTAGGGACTAAGCTGTAAAGGCCCTGGGGACTCAGAGTAGATGTAGCTGTAGGAGAGGGGAAGTATGGTGGGATGTGACCCATTTTTTCCACCCTCTGATTGGTTGACCACACACTCCTATGAGTCAGGCCATACTCTCAGCTTTGGAGATTACCATTCTAGTCCATGAAAGTCGGTCAATTAATTAGTACTTCATGTCTTTTTTTGGGGGGAAATACAGGTCAGAGAGATACAGGGACCAGAAAAGACATAGTCTCTTTAAGAAACAAAGTGCTGAGAGGAAGGCCATGACCTTCTATTTCCAAACTGGAGGGAAAACCATCCCTGTAGGATTCAGAGGGTGAGCTTCTTGAGAAAGGAATTGTGTTTTAGTCTTCTTTGGTTCTCCTGTGGCATCTCTAGTACAGTGGTAGGCATACAGTAGGCACTTAAATATCCATTGATTGATTGTGTTATACTACTGGCTGCCTGGATAAGGAGAGTCAACTATTTCCAGTTCTTCCTGATCTCTTTTGCGTCTGTCCCAATCACCATAAGTTCCCCTAGCTCAAGGACCCCCTCCTCCATGTAGCCTTCAACTCTGGAGTAATAGTGTTTCCCAACCTACATTATACTGCAGAGTAGGACTCAAATGCTACAGTGGACCTGAGTATTCATTTATTTGGATATACCCTTGAACAAATCAGATTGCAATTCATCCGTGCCTGCCCATTCTGTACAATTATTTGTCATATATTTTATTTTATTTTAAAATCCTTACTTTTTGTTTTAATAACAACTCTAAGACAGAATGGCAAACTGGGGTAAGTGACTTACTCAGGGTCACAAGGCTCAAAAGTGTCTGAGGCCACATTTGAACCCAGGTCCTCCCCACTCCAGGCCTGGCACTTTATCCACAGTGCCACTTTGCTGCCCCTGCCATACATTTTAAATATGCATGATAACATATAACATCACCAGTAGGATGCAGGTCTTAAAAAAATACCTTCATTTCTAGAAATTTGATGTCATTATAGGAACTTTGAAGTTTCCTAAACACTAGCTAGTCCTGTTCTCCTGTTTCATTTTTGAGTCCGACCAATTATCTCTATAATATATCCTATTGTATAAGCTGTGTAAGTGGTCCATATATCTGCCTGCCATAATCTTACCAAAACACATTGTTCTTCCACTTAATTTTCCCTGCGTAGATATTGAAGTCAAACTTTTTTTACTTACGCTCTTCTTTTAGGAGGTTTTGCAATGTTCTGAGGCTTGATGCAAGCATTACAATGTCACCCATAAACAGAAACATCTAAAAGACTTCACTATGCATATGGAATTCCTCTTCTGCTTGGATTGTGTGCTGGATCTCTTCCATCAAAGTGCTAACTAAACATTTTAGGTGAGCATATGGCTCCCTCTTTTATGCCTGGATTGATTTTTATGGTCAGAGGGTCATTGAACAAAGTTTTCTCTGTTGTTTTATCCTTCAAGGAATCTTGAAGGAAATTGATGTATGGATGGGAGATACCTTGTTGGAAAACAGCCTTTAAGGCTATGTTTTGCTCTAGTAATTCGAATGATTAAAAAAAAAATCAACAAACAATAAGCATAGCAGGGATTTTTAGTCTCTACATCATCCAGTCAATTGTGTGACGGTAAAAACGTGGTCTACTTGCAAAAATCTGTCTGTTTCTTTATTGAGGGAATGAATACATTTTCCTGAGGAAAGCCTTGATTTATATGTAGGTGTTCCTCATAAGAATTTTTACAAAAATGAAAAAGGAGGCATATAGTTTAGTAGTTGCTGATGTTTCCTCAATCATCTTTTTTTTTCTTCTTTTTTTTTTTTAGTATTAATAAAGTCTGAGGTGTTTTCTTGACTTCTTCCCCTCCTTCAGATACCTTGTGAATCTATCCTTCAATGCCCCCACAATTGTATTGCCCCTACTTGGATTGCTTCTAAATAGTCTAATCTGGCTTCTTTTCCCATTTTTTTTCTTTAATATCATTTCTACCACCTCAATAAGCACATCCTGGACTATGATGCTAGAATCCAAGTGTGGCAGCTTTATTTTATGTAAACATGAGAGAGGCAGACAGAGAGAGAGAGAGAAAGAGGGGGAAGAAGAAAGATAGAGAGCATGGGGCAGGACAGACAAAGAGAAGGAGGAAGAAAGTGAGAATGAGGAAGAGAGAAAGAGACACAGAGAGAGAGGGGGGAAGTGACAGAAAGAGACTGAGAGAGACAGAGAGACAAAGAGGGAGACAGAGAGACAGAAAGGGGGGGGGG
>NC_058132.1:199091614-199124753 GCF_016433145.1 Gracilinanus agilis
CACATGTTGTCTACCTTGGCTAGATGGCAGACTCCTTGAGGGCAGAGACTTACATTTTTTGCCTTTGAATCCCTAGCACCTCTAGCACAGTGTCTGGCACATTGCAGGTGCTTAATAATAATAAGTGCTGGCTGATTGATTCATTGACTAACTGATTTTCTCGGGACCTCAGTCTCTTCACCTGTAAAATGAGAATTTTCCCCCTCCTAACTCTAATGTTCTAGGATATAACAAAGAAAGAGATGAGATCCCTCCTCCATCCCTAAAGGAATCACATGATATACAGCATCTCAGATTCCCTGCTGGGAAAGAGAAGAGCCGTGCTTTTCATGGCTGCTGAAGCCAGATACTGAGAGGAATGACAAAATCATCACTAATTGCCACCAATTACTCTACCCAGTGTGCTGGTGAGGAAGAAGGCTCTAAGTCTAACATTGTCTTAGAAAGAGTGACTGTATTTGGTAAATAATTTTGACTGGAGTAATTTTTAATGTGAAAATTTGCTCCAAGTTCATAAAGAATTTAAAAAGAAAACCACAGAAACAGCCCCACCACCACTTTTCATGCTGAATAAGGCAGCTGCGTAATTAATAACTCATTTGTCATGCCTATAATTTTGGGTATAAGGAAAGGGAGGTGAGTATGATAAAGCTGCCCACACCTCCATGATCAGGAATTTCATTCATGTGGATGCTCTTCCCACTGTCATACATGACAATCCCACCATGACTCAGTAGGGGAAGGGATCCTTGTGAGTCACTATGGCTGAAAAAAAAATCGATCCCCAAAGGCATCCTACTAGTGAACTCAAGGCTACTCCCTCAAGAGTAGGCTTGGTAGCTATGACCCAACAGAGCTTGCATTCTAATGGCGTAGCCTTGAGAAGCCAGGATCACCTCCAAAGCACAAGGAAGCGCAGTAAATGGAATCAGAGTGGAACAATGGAAAACATGCTGGAGCTGGAGTCAGAGGTCTCAGGTTCACACCCCACTCGCTCTAGTCATGACCGTGGACAAATCATTTTATCTCTCTGGGTGTCCATTTTCTCATCTGGAAAGTGAGGGAGTTGGACCAGGTACTCTAAGTTCCCTTTCAACTCTTTCTCTTTCTCTGATTATATATGTCACATATATAACATTATATATGTCACATGTAGAGGTAAAAACTCTGCTAAGACTTTAGGGACTATATATGCATATAGAGTTTATATGCATGTATAGCGTAGTCATATATATGGGCATGTACATACATTATACATAATACACATACATATATACATACACATGTGTGTATGTGTATTGCTGATTCTCTCTGGGTCTTGGTATCCTCATCTGTAAACTGGGAAATTTCTTCCTCTTAACTCTAATATTTTATGATATTACAAAGAAGGAAATAAGCTCTCTCCTCCATCCCTACAGACCCAAAGAGAATCAACAGTATACACACACACACACACACACGCGCGCGTATATATGGCATATATGTATATATAATAATATATAATTATACATTATTATGCATGTGATATCAGCATATATAGTATATAGTATATAATTAATATATAATAATGTATATATTATATATAAATCATATGTATACTTTTTAGATAGATATATATGTATGTACATATTTCCAAAAGTTTTAGTGTATTTTAAGTTTTAATAGATGCATAAAACTTGCCCTCTTTTAAAGATTAAAGCCATTCCCTACCCTCTTTTCCAATGAGGTCACACCTCATGTTGGCATTTTAGAGGCCATAGAGAAGTCGGAATGGAGGATACCAATTCTTTGTTCCTTTCTCCAGCTCTAGGCTACCTTAAGGAGCATTTGCATTAAGATATTCATCTACCCAGCAGCATGTTCCTGACTGACTTATCTAGCCCCTGGAAATGAGTGGTTGGCTGGGGGATGGGAGTTGGGGTTGGATCTATGTGGAATGAGAGAAATTCTATTGGTCTGGTAGCTTGAATCCTCTCACTTAGCCTCAGGTTCTTTCTCTCTTCCTGTCTCTTGGTGGTTTATTTATTTATAACCCAACAAAGCAGCCTGTTGAGTGGTTAACTCCAGTTGGGTGTTGTCATGTCCACTCTACTGCTCAACAGCCATGTGATTTTGAGTCAAACACTTTCCATTTCTGGGTGCCTTAGTGTCTTCATTTGTAAAAGTCATAAAGTGATGTGGCCTGGAAACAACTGGGATGGACTCCACACAAAGATGCTACTCACCAGATCTTTAAACACAGATTAAGTGCCAATAGTCTTGGAACAATATCAAATATCAGGCACTTTCTGTTCACTCACTCATTCATTCATTCATTTGACAGATATGAAGTCTTGAGGTGAAGTGGAAAGAAGACCTAGAGTTGAGCCCTGCCTCAGAGGCTTACTATCTTTATTGCCTTGTGTAGTCGCTTCTCAGTTTCCTTATCTATAAAATGGTAATGTTGGACCTGAAAGAGAGGTGGGGGGCCCTGGGTCCCTAGAAATGTAGGTATACATTTTGGTACATTAATTTTTAAAAATGGATTATATTTGTTGTTACAGAGTTGCCTTTTTTTTTTTTGTCCATTGTGGAGAGCAATTTGGGAGGGAGAGGGGGGATATCAATAAGGATACAAAAAAAAGAAGAAGAAGAAAAAAAAGATGAGGGTCATTGTAGCATTGAAATTTCACAGAAAAGAACAGAAGGAGGTTCAGAAGGAGACAGACAAGCAGGAAAGCTTTGAATTTGTTATATTCTTTAAAAATGCGAGCTGTGCATAAAAGATTTGCGGTTTCATGCATACTCCTTTTTTTATTGTTCTTTTGAATATATAACACATATAACATGGACTTTAGAGTTACTTTACCAAACCTCACTCACACTGGATGATATAGCTAGAAGATGCTTGCTGGCTACCTTTTGTGATCTAGAGATAATAACCCTGAGTGATTCCCCACTAGTCTGTTTCCTTCAGTGATCATCAGATGATATGAATAAGCCAACCAGACTTAATTAGCTTTCGAAAGTGTTTATTACCATAGTATAGTGAATATAAATCAAGCCCCCTCCCCCAAAGTCTGATACGCTTTCCCACAAGTCTATAGAGTCCAGAGGAAAGTGGGCTCAAACTTAGAGCACTTTTGGCAAAGATTCATTAGATTGTAACCTTTTTGTAGGCAGGGACTATTTTTTTTTTTTTTGCCTCCTTTTTGTATCACCATTTAGCATAATGCCTGGCAAATAGTAGACACTTAATAATTGTTAATTGATTGATTGGCTGAAAGAAGGTAACTCATGACTCCTGGAATTCCTTTGGCTGAAGTCCTCAAAATGTTCTATTTTAGTATTATATACTAAATTGTTGTTGTTATTCAGGAGGGTTGGGGGGCATGGTGCTTCCTTATAAAGTCTTCATTCTATAAAGCTTTCTTCATTTTCCTCATCACTTCTAGTCTCTCCTCAGCTTTCAATGGCAACACTACTATTAGTCATTGCTAGCCTAGGGACACTGCTAGGATGCTGGCGAAAAGTCTAAATCCTCTGGTCCTCTAAAATCCTCTGGCTTCTAATGGTTCTTCTCTGGCTAAGAGGCAAAGAGGAGACCAAGACTGAGGTTGGGAATGTCCCCTTTCAAATGGTTCCATTTTAGGGACTTGGCTAGTAGTTTTACCTTAAGCTAGTAGATGCTTGAACCTTTGTGTTCTGAATTGTTCCACTATTTTATAGACAATACACAGGGCATGACCAAGTTCTTTAACCAATCTGAGTACATTTCCTATTCAGCCTCACTACATTTCATCCAATGGCTTTCAAAGACATCTAAATTGATCGAGGACTTTTTTTGCACTTACTCCAAAGGCTATGATTGATTGATTTAATAGAAAGGTAGTCTCGCCTAGATATGGCATCAGAGTGTAGCATCTTGACATTTACTTTATGTGGGGTGAAGTGTTTTCATTTACTGACTCAATGATCCCAGTCCTTACATAGGGAAATGCTCATGTTTGGTGATGTTTCTCAAATAGAGAACAACAACAAATTTAAAAAAAATTTTAATAAGAGGGTTGGACTAGCTCTTTGGTCCTTCCCAGCTCTAGGTGAATAATCCTATAAGTCTCATCCATAAAATGCTGGGATTGGACTAGATGGCATGATATTATGATCCCTGCTATGTTTGAAGGATAAAAATGAGATGTGAGACACAGTCTCTGGTCTCTAAGAGATTACAATCTAATTGAAGACATAAAACATGCAGATAAATCACTATCTTTCCAGGGCAGTATATATGATTATGTGGCAAAAGGAGTGACACAGATAACAGAAACTGAAGAATCTGAGAGGAGGAAATCAATGTGGACTAAAGACTTCAGGGAAGAAATGAGTTGAATGAAATCTTCAAGGATGGGTGACTTTTACATAAGCAGAAGGGAGGGAGGAAGGACATTTCTGTCCAGGTAGACTATGAATAGTTTCAGCTTAGAAGCAGGGGAATGAATGAATGATCTTGGGAAGACTTTGCTCTGACACCTTCCCTGGCCAGTCTTCCATGGGCCAGCCTTCAAACAGAAATGGCCATTTTCAGGGCACAAGCCATGTGTGACCTAAGATTATATAAAGTTCTGTTCTAAATTTCCCAGACTGCAAGCAACAGGATTTCATTGCCCTGCCAACAGTTGTCTCTGGTGAATACCGCACCCTGCCTAGTACAGCATTTGGAGGAAATTTTGCCATGAAAACAAAAGTTTTGCTTAATTATTCAGCACATTCATGCGTTTAAAAATAATGTCCACCCTCTAACTAGCTGTCTCTTCTATGAAGCAACTTGGCTCCTGAAGAGACGGGCCCCCATTGTCACAGGCTTCCTTATAAAGAACAGGGTTGCTTCCAGGCCAGGCATAATCATAGCATCTCAGCTTAAAGAGAACTTTTCTCATGCAATATAGACTGACAATGTTGTCTGCTGTCATAGTTATCTAGGGTTTCAGGTCCAGCTCTCCAGGGAGCTGTCCTTGGCCAGAGAGAACTCAAAAAGGGCCAGGAGTAGCCAGAAGAACACCTGACCCCAGGCAAAGAGTGAGGATCTGGGAAGATGGAAAGAACTCAGCAGCTTTGGCTCACATTTCTCCCCTATCCCTAAGCAGTGTCTCTAGCAAACTGACCAAACCAAGTGGTCTTTGTGGCTTTGCTCATCCTGTTTCTTATGTCTGAAGAGCTCCCTTCCTGTATCTATAGTTACTGAAAACTTTCCCACCCTTCGAGGCCCAGCTCTAGCATTATCTCCATTACAGAGCCAGTTCAGAGTTCTAATAGTACCTTACATTTTCCCCATGTTATCTGAATGTCTGTCATCTCTCACGTAAACTACTTGAGGGTAAGGACCACATCTTATTCATCTCATTCATCTTATTATTCTTACTCTCCTCTTCAACACCTTGTGTATAGTGGGTGCTTAATAAATGCTTGATGAATGATAGGGTCTTGGTTTTTACTCTACCTCAAACTGAGATCCCATTGCATCCCAGACACAAAGAATGACCAGGGAAGTGCACTCATTGGAAGCAGGTTTACGTTTGCTAAGTGCCTGGATGGAAACTCACACAATTTGGCTCATTCTTGCTTGGAACGCTTTCCCTTTTTACTTCCACCTCCTAATTTTCCCATCTTTCTCCAGTTCTGAGTTAAAGTCCCACCTTCTATAAGAAGCCTTTCTAATCCCTCTTTTTGCCCCCTTTTTTAAACCTTTATCTTTTGTCTTATTATCAATTCTAAGACAGAAGAGTGAAGAGGGCTAAACAATCGAGATTAAATGACTTGCCCAGGGACACCCAGTTAGGAAGTACCTAAGGTCAGATTTGAACTCAGGTCTTCCAGACTCCAGGCCTGGCGCACTCTCCACTGTGCCACCTAGTTGCCCTTCCAATCCCCCTTAATGCTAGTTCCTTACCCGTAAAATTTTCTCCAATTAATTTTGGTGAGTCTTGTTTGTTTATAACTATTTTCATGTCATCTTCCCTTTTTAGAATGTGGGTTCCTTTAGGTCAGAGCCTGGTTTTTCCTTTCTTTGTACTTTGCAAAGTGCCTACTATTATTTAGTAGGTGCTTAATAAGTGCTTGATGTGGATTAATCTGGTAACTGTCCTGAGCTGGTCTGTGGGAATGACCTGCCCTGAGTTGATGAGTTTGTCTTACTCTGAAGAAGGTTCACTGAGGCTATAGGCTCCTGGAGAGTATGGTTTCTTCTTATCCATCCCATGCTTATCCCAGGACTGAGCCTGCTAAAGGCTTTCTGAAGACATTCAGCTATTTACTTGAAAAGCAGCCCACTTAGGCACCCAAGTTTCCCTGATTAAGGCAGTCATCAGCCTACATGTGTCCCTTTAACATCCTACCACTTTACCCAGCCTCCTTCCTGTACTTCCTGGGAACTGTGATATCAAAGGAGGAAAAGAGAGAGAACGCCTGAAGTTGGATTCGTGAGTCACTCCAAAGTGAAGCTAGCAGAGACAGAGAGGGGGCTAAAAAACTCTCTCTGTGATCCTGCCAGAGGGTTTTGGTGGCTCATTTCTCTACCACTGGCCTTTTCTGCCTTCCATTCAGGGAGATATGGAGCTGTGTGTGGATGGCAGTGGCTGGCTCCAGCCCTTGGCAAGCTGCAGAGCAAAGGCTGAGAATATCAATAACTGGAGGATCCAAAGAGAACCAAACAGGAGGAAATAGGTTTAAATTCCAGTAGGAAAGAGTTTAAATATGCATTCTGGAGAACTTCCTGACTAGTGTCAGTCTACTGAAGAAATAAAGGTTCCTGGAAATCTTTATCATTCACTCACATTTTTATAACTTGCTTCTCAACAACCCTATGGGATCATGCAAATATTATTAAGTCTATTTTATAGATGAAAAAACTGAGGTTTGTAGAAACTAAGAGATGTCTTGGTATGTGTCAGAGCCAGAGTACTTGAACCCAGGTCTTCTGTCAGCTAAGTCATTGCTCTTTCTACTGTATCATGTTATCATTAGGGGTGTATGGGTATTCAGGGAGGACTAGGACTTCTGGTATGAGAGTCTGCTGAGCCCTCTTTAGGGCTGCTCATCCACCTTTGGTGTTTGCTTGTCACCCAACTCTCACCTGTGGCTCCAAGAAGCTGTAGCATGGGCAGTGGCCACAACTTGGCAGATGGAATAAACTGGGTGGATAGTAACCAGCAACAAAGATGAGTTGGGGGAAGGCTACCCCAAGCATGTAAAGACTTCCCTCAGCGGAATGGGTGGATGAGGACAATTTGTTCCAATGGCCATGAAGGCTGCTGAAGCAGACACTGAAGACACCAAGGTCATCCACTACATCCTGAGCCATCACCAGTGGTCCTGGCTTTAGTCTTGGATGACTAGGACTTCAGTCTTGTCCCAACTAGGATTTGGATGACCCTGGAAGAGAGAATGAGGCTAATGACTTTGTGCACCTTGGCTTCACTTAAATCCAATTCACATGCAAGTCAAGACATCACTCTGATGTCATTGATCCTTTTGAAAAATGAAGAATACACAACAATATTACAATCATTTATATGCTTTAGAGACTATGCTGTTCTCTGGAGTCTTGTTGGACTGAACCTGTGATTTCACTGGCAAAAGAAGCTTCTATACGAGGAAACTGTTCATAGGTGCTGTCTAGCACCTTCTCTAAAAATTACTTAGGGACAGCTAGGTGGCATATTGTATAGAGTGCCACACCTGGAGTCAGGAGGATCTGGGTTCAAATATGACCTTAGACCCTTCTTAGCTGTGTGACTCTGGGCAAGTCACTTAACCATGATTGCCTAGCCCTTGCTCTTCTATTTTAGAGTTGTTATTAAAACAGAAAGTAAGTGGCCTCAGACACTTCCCAGCTGTGTGACCTTGGGCAAGTCACTTGACCCCCATTGCCCACTCTTACCAATCTTCCACCTATGAGACAATACACAGAAGTTAAGGGTTTAAACAACAACAACAACAAAAAACAGAAAGTAAGGGTTTAAAAAAAGAAAAAGAAAATTCCTGTCTTAGAGAATTGCCTAGAGACCTGAGAGAGAAAATGATTTGTTCAGGGTCACTCCACCAGTAGGTGCCTGAGGTAGGATTTCAACCCAGGTTTTCTTGGTTTTGAAACCAACTCTACTATACCATGTTGCCTCTTGCTTGCCACTAGATACTTCGGAAATGTTTGATGAATGAATGAATGGATGAATACAGATTTATTCATATCTGCCTGAACCCAGCTAGACCAGATGGCCTCTCTTATTTTTAAAAGTTTGATTGATGGTTCTTGCTTTTATATCACAATAATTTCCTTTCCACCTCACTCTCTTACCAACAAGTCAAGACATCACTTTGTGATGACATTGATCCTCTTTGAAATTGAAGGACAAACAGCATGGACAGTATTATAATCATCGTCTACATGTTTTAGAGACTGTTGGACTGGACCTATGAGGTCATTGGCAAAAAGAGCTTCTGAATGGGAACCCTGAAAGAAAAAGCAGCTCTCGTCGTGACTATATCTGAGGGTATATGCAACACTTCCCACCTGTAGTCCACTACCTCTCTGACAAATGGAGATCAGTGTATTTCTTCATCTCTTCCCCAGAATTTCCTTAATTACATAGCATTAAATTTCATTTTAGAGTTCCTTTCATTTCCGCTACTGTGGCCATTGTGTATAGAGGCAGCTGGTATAGTGAAAAGAAAAGAGTCAGAAAAACCAGAGTTCCAATCCAGCCTCAGACATTCAGACACAAATGGAGTGACCTAGCCAAGTCACTTAACTTCTGTTTGCTTCAATTTCCTCAAATGGAGAAGAGGGTTAATAATAGCACCTAATTTACAGGGCAAGTAGGTGGCACAGTGGATAGAGATCCAGGTTTGGAGTCAGGAAGACCTGGATTCCTGTGTTCAGATCCAGCTTCTGATACTTACTTAGTTGTTTGACCCTGGGCAGGTCATTTAATCCTGCCTGCCTTAGTTTTCTTATCTGTAAAATGAGTTGGAGAAGGCAATGGCAAACCACTTTAATATGTCTGCCAAGATAATCCCATCAATTGAAATGACTGAACAACAGTACAGAATTGTGAGGATTAAATGATTTAATATTTATCAGGCATTTAGCACAGTGCCCTGCACATAGAAGGTGTTTACCACATGCTTCTTTTCCTCCTATTTTGTTGTCGTGGTTCTGCTTACTTTACTCTGTTTTAGTTTATTCAAGTATCTTTCCATGTTTCTTTCAATTCTTCAATTTTCATAGTTTCTTATGGTTCATTACTATGGTATCACATTATATTCCCATACCCATTTCTTCATCCATTCCCACAGGATGGACATCCTGTTTGTTTCAGTATTTTGCTACCTCAAAAAAGTGCTGACACAAATATTTTGATACATAAAAGAACTTTCTGCCTTTGTTCTTCTTGGGGTATATGTCTAGTAGTAAGATATCTGAGTCAAAGAAATGAAATATAACTGTTTTCACATAATTTCAACATTTTTTCCAGAATGATTGAATAATAATTCACAGTATCACCAATATTTTTAATACTATTAATATGCTTATCTTTCTGTAGCCATTTGAGCATTGATTATTTCTCTCTTTTCCTATTCTTGTCAACTTCTTAGTGTGAGATAAAACCTCAGAGTTTTTTAAATTAATTTTTCTCATTATTAGTGATCTGGAGTAATTCTTCATTTGATTATCAATAATTTATAATTCTTCTTTTCAAAACCATTTATATTGTTTGACTTTATTGGCTGAATGACTCTTGGTTTTATATATTTATGCTAATTCACCACATATTCTGGATATAAATTTTTATTAGAGATAGTTGACTAAAGATTTCCCTTTTTATCTTATTTATATCAATTTTGTTGGTGCAAAAGTTTTAAAAAAAATTATGTAGTTAAAATAATCTAGTTTCTCTCTTATGATATCTTGTTTGGTTAGGAATTCTTTAATGATTATTACAAAATATATTACCTTCCATCCTTTTCTGCTTTTTACTAATTCTATAGCCTTTTATAATTAGGTTGTGAATGTATTTGGAATTTATTGTTGTATATGGTGTAAGTTGTTGGTTTAAATCAATTTCCTACCAAGCTACTTTCCAGTTTTCCTAGCAGTTGTCAAATAAACTGGGCCTTTCCTCAGATAATTTACATAAGTTTGGTATATTTTATTTGGTTTTATTTTTTATTTTTGGTTTACTCTTGGCTACTGAGTTCAATGGTTTTTGATTTTGGTTTATCTAGTCTGATCCTATATCTGATAAATATTCCTGCTATTATTTGTCTTCCTTTATTTCTTTAAAAGATGTTTTAGGGGGCAGCTGGGTGGCTCAATGAATTGAGAGCCAGGCCCAGAGATGGGAAGTTCTAGGTTCAAGTCTGGCCTCAAACACTCAGATCCTGGCAAGTCATTTGACCCCCATTGCCTACCCTTACCACTCTTCTGCCTTGGAGCCAATACACAGTATCGACTCTAAGACAGAAGGTAAGGGTTTTTATTTAAAAAAAAAAAATAAAAGAATGACTTTTACAACACCAACTTTAAAAAAGTGCACCTGAGCTCCTGTTGGAAACACCAAATTCAAAAACAAAGAAATTGAGTCATTTTTATGAGATTCATTTATTGGCCATTCTTTTTTTTTTTTTAACCCTTATTATCTGTCTTAGAATCAATACAAGTATCATTTCCAAGGCAGAAAAGTGGTAAGGGCTAGGCAATTGGAGTTAAGTTACTTAACTTGGAGTTAAGTTACACCCATAGCTAGGAAGTGTCGGAAACCAGATTTGAACTCAGGACTTTCTATCTGTAGGCTTGGCTCTCTATCCATTGAGTTGCCTTATTGACCATTCTTCCATTATAGGGCCAGGAAATATTCTAAGGGCTCAAGTCACCCAGTTCTGCCTATAATTTAATTATTTTTATGGTGTTGAAGGAAAAAAAAAACAAACTGAAGTACAGTATTATTCATTTGAAGTTATATGATACCCCCTCAAGCAAATAAAAATACAAAAATACAAAAAAAAAATGAATTACCCTTTTTACTGCATCAGTGATGATGGAAGAGGGGGCAAAAGGTGCTAAGAGACATGCAGTTTTTATGCTCTCTATAAACAATTTAACTGTTGTTAATGTCAACATCAGATGCTAGTCAATGATCATTTTAATTCGATTCAATTCAAGACACTTGTTGAGTGCTTACTACTGACTAGGCAAAGTGCTGGGATCCATTTCCAGTATCCCTATTTGCATTTTCTGGTGAGAAGGTGAAAGCAATGATATACTAAATTCCTAAATAATTGAATAACACCTATATTGACATCTTCCTGATAAATGAAACCAGAATTTTTTTTTTTTTTAAGGTGCAGCCAAATACAAAATGGAAGTTTGTTTCTCAGGTTCTCCAAAGAAAAGCAAATAAAGAGATGGGTGAAATTGGTTCAGTTGTCCACCCAATGGCCTCCAAAACAGAATTTCATGCTGTACTTATTCACCACACTCTGAAGTATTCATGAGGATAAGCAAATAGGCTATCAAGAAGATACTTGCAGTTTATCCAACAATATCTGCGCAGAAGATGAAGTTGTCAAATTATCTAAAGAACCCAATAAAATCCATCAACACACATCTCAATATCTTGCATTATTTTGAGACTGGGTCTCTCTTGCCTAAGCTAGAAGCACCACAGGCACTCATGGGCCGTTCCCATTATTTATTGTTATCAAACTTTGATCTGCTCCATTCTAACCTGGGGTGGATGCTCAACTTTTTGTGGACACCCTGCCTGCTTAGCCTATTATAGCTCAGAACTCTTGTACTCAAGCAATCCACTATCTTGTTTCCCCCTCAGCAAGGATTACAGAGGTGTACCACCTTCCTAGCTATATTCAGCAACTTTGATGCAAATGTAAGCACAAATGGAAAAACATATTGGAAAATGTGATCCAGGATTAAGAAACGAAGAAGGCCAAAGGATTGTAGAATATTCAGAAGCCTCATACTCTCTTCAAGAACAGAATTGGAAGGGACTAGATATGAAGCACTTTAAATAACATCATGGAAAGGATTAATTGGTAAGCGACTGGAAATTATTTCAGAATCAGCTGTGTCGGTGTATAATCAGAAAACTGACTAGTTAGAGCAACTAGCCTGTTGAAAACAACACCAAATTGGAGGAAAGGATAAGATGAGGAGATGAGACTGTATGATTTCAACAGCTTCAACCTGTTTAAACAAGATGATTTAAAAAAAAATGCGAAATAAATGACACTGACTCTGATGATCACTTAGAAAAATTTATTGGATGTGAAGAGGACCAAAAAACACATAAACTCCCTCAGCCAGCATGCACTTGAAGTCCTTGACAAGTGGAAAAACATGGCAACCAAGGACGGCATTGGGTTAAGAGAACAAGCTCATTTGCAAAACATTCCAGAGGAGGATGAAAGATTATTAACAGTATCACATTAAAAAACAAAACCTAACAAAACAAAACCACAAAACTCAACCCAACGGCACTGAAAGGCAGTGGAGTTAGAACAAGCTTACAGAAAGGTTGGCATGAGAATGAGTTAAACTAGTGCATGTTGAGAATAATTTTAGATGAAACTGGAAGGTCAAAAAATAGAAATGAAACAAGACAGATCTGCCAGTATTTTCCTACAATGATATCTTCTACTAATAAGAGGCTGCATCTATATAGCCCTTTAATGATTTACAAAGCATTTTTTTTTTCACTACAACCTGGGAAGGATAAGCATTACCCCCATTTTACAGAAGAGGCAACTGAGGGTCAGAGAGGCTATATAACTCCCCTATGGGTGTATAGTTATTAAATGTCAAAACTGGGACTGGAACCTGTTGTTGCCTAGCAATATCTAGTACTCTTTATACCGCATTGCCTCTAATTTTCATCATCAATGATAGTGGAAATACCACATTTGGACTCTGCCACCTCTATGCTAGATGTACCATGTGAGGAAATGGAAATGAAATTTAGAAAGATAAAATTGAGAAATCTGGCAGGACCTAACCAAGTATTCACAGAAGGAATCTATATTGTAATTGACACAAATTTAAAGGCAACCAGGGATTGATTTTCAAGATAGAGAGGAAAATTCTAAAAGAATGAGAAATGATCATGGAAGGTATTATAAAAAAAAAATCCAAGGTAACCCTGACAACATCAGCAGCTACTGATTCATATGCCTATTTTTCTGATCTCTATAAAATGATCTGAACAATCTATGGACCTACATTGAAGGTATCTTTGTGGAAAACATGAAGAGGAAATAGGCAGCCTTTTTTCAGTGCTAAGCACAGTCTGCCACATGGTAGGTGCTTAATAAATGCTTATCAATTTGACTTGACTTGCTTGTGGTTTTATATAGCAGATCACAACTTCGTAGATGACTGAGAGTTAAAGATGACACCCTAGAGTGTTTGTGATTACAAAAAACATTGAGCTTAGTAGAGCAAAACAGAACCTTAGCAATTCTCTACTAATAAGGAATGTGCTCATTCCATACATATATGAAGATCATTCTTGATTCTGTGATAGATATGGAACCATCCAGATAGGTTTGCTCAGCCATTTTCTGAATTTCAATATCAAGTGCAGCATAAAACAGGGTGGCATAATGTTTTTGATGGGATTAGCCAGTGTCCTTAAGGCTGCTCTGTGAAAAATACAAATGGTAAAGATCCTCCACATATTTTTGCTGATGAATGACTTTGGATTGAGTATATTGAATCCTAGATGGTCAAAGGATCTCCTCAATGACATGCAAAGTCACTCAAATGAGATCAGTCTAGCCCTCCACACCAGAAAAACCAAGTGAATGAAGAATGCACATCAAACAAATTATAATGTGTAATCCAAGAGGTCACCCATTGAAATAGCCAATCTTCAATAAATATCTCAAACAGGCACTATCGATAGGCGATGAGATGAGCCCAGAATGAGGCGACAATTAAGACAGAATTACATGTCGGGTTTATAGTGCTCTCAGTGATATCAAGCTGTTCACTCCTACAAAAGGGAAGAGGATGGGAATAACCATTTGGGGAGTGCCTCTATATAAACGCTAAGCACTGTGCTGAGTGCTTTTCAAATATTATCTTTTGATCCTCACAACGACTCTGCAAGATAGCTGCTATTATTATTCCCATTTTATAGTTAAGGAAACTAAGGCAGACAGAAATTAAATGACTTACCCAGGATCATGTAGATGACAAGTGTCTGAGGCTGAATTTGAACTTGGATCTTCCTGACTCCAGGCCCAGCCTGCTATCCAATGCATCACCAGCTGCCTCAAAAGCCTGTCTTTATTTTTTTATTTTTATTTTTTTAAGAACCAGCATTCTTAATTTTTCTAAATGGCCATCATGAAACCTCAGAAGAATAAAAGTTTCAGGTTCCCCAAAGAGCAAACGAGAAGCCTCATAGTGGGTATAAATGGGCTATACTATATCAACATTGAGGATTTGCAAATAGATCTGAAGTATATTGCAAAGAGTGTTAGAGTTGGAGTGAGGACATCTGGATTTCAGTCTTGGCTCTGCCATATATTCTCTGTGTGATGTTGGACAGTCTTTCACCACTCTGGACTTCTCAATTCCCAAATCTGTAAAATGAGGAGGTTTGACTAGATCAGGGTTCTTAGCTTTTTTGGTGTATTGTAGATTTCCCATTTGGCATTTTGTAAATAAAGCCTATGGACGCCTCAGAATGATAGTTTTAAATGCATAAAATAAAATACATAGAATTACAAAGGAAACCAATTCTAGTGAAGTATAGCTATTAAAATATCCATTTTTTAAAGTTCATGGATCTGAGGTTAAGAAGCCCCAGACAAAATGATCTCTAAGATCCTTTCTAGCTCTAAATATTAGTTTCTAAGTGGTATAGAAGAAGTCCCCAAAGGTGGGCTTGTCTTAGAGAATGAAATAAATTGCAATATACAGTAAGTACTACATTAGTATCCAAAGAGCTGAAGTAATTCTCTCCTGCCTTACATCCATGGAAAATGTATGGAGGCTCCTGGATAATAATGATGTCAGATGAGAAGGCACAGATAGGTCACAGCATGCACTGAAAGGGTACTTGACCAAGAGGACACAAAGTCAATGAAGTACTGAAGCATCTTTTTGAAGTTTTTTAACTCCTTGACTGCCAGGGGTATACTTCCCAATTCCCTATGCCCATTTGATATGCCCGGAAAGGGTCCAATCATTCTCCTTCTTCAATAAGGGCAAAATAAAAGATAATATGCTAAAATTATAGCACGAGAGATTTGGGGTAGATTCAGACAAGAATTTTCTTTTAATGGAGATGAGGGTTGTTGAAGATTGAAATGGGAAATCAGTGATTGTTATTAATTCTTTCTCTGGCATTTTCAAAAGCAAAGAAGAAGAGATCACTAAGTATCTAGGCAAAGGAATGATATGCCAACCTAGCAATGTTTCTTTCTATCCCAAGACTCATCATGTGCAAGGCTGGGAAACAGTTATTATGCCCTACTCCTGAGGTCAAAGCAGAAGGCAATCTCTTTCAAGAAAGCTATTTGTGTGTGTGTGTGTGTGTGTGTGTGTGTGTGTGTGTGTGTGTGTGTGTGTGTGGTTGCTACCATTTGGTAAAAGGTAACACCAGGCTAGGGAGATATATTTGACAAGTGGGGTCAGGGGAGAACGGCAAATGTTCATCCCTGGGGGTGGGGGTGTGTGTGTCCAAAAAGGTCCTTGGTCAACATAAATAGAATTGGAGATAAACCTAGAGGTGAGGGGGTCACCCCAGCAGGAGACTGACGTGGGCCAGCTGTCTTCTTTGTAAGCCTAGAGAGGAAGACCCTACTCTCTGGTAGCTGTCCCAGGAAAGTGGGGTGTAAAGGAATGTGGGGTAGGGGGTATCAATGGAGGAGAAAAGTGGGAAAGAGTGAAGAACCAGCTCAAGAGAAAGAAGAGTACTTTTCCCTCACCCAGGCATTGGCTACTGTTCAAAGAGATAATGCCACCAACTTGTGGCAGGTACGCCTCGCACTGCAATTTTGCCAAACAGTCTGAGTGGTTGACTAAAAAAATAAATTCCATACTCATTTGCATGTGATTTTTGCATTCATTTACATACTATTCATTTAATACCATATTTTACAGAACCTCCTCTTGATTCCTTCTTCTTTCCTCTCCCTACCTCTCAGTCATTTCCCCTTTTCCTTCCAAGGGTCCCAGACTGGGGTCTTTTATCTTCAATTTTATTAGTTGGGACTTTCTCCATCCAACATCCCTTTAGCCCTTCTTAGACCAAGGCATGTTGGCTAAGCCTGGGAAAAAAAACTTGGAATCCACCCAGATGCTGCTTATTCTTAAGGCCAAGAACTTCCAATATACACTTTTTGTAGAGCTAATGGGCATCCAGTTACCTCTTTAGACATCTTTTCCCCTTCTTTTTTGGGGGGTGGGGAAGGATACATCTTTTCTTTACTTAAAGTCAGGAAGATAAAGACTAAAAAAGGGTAGGGGAAAAGGAAGCATTGAGCAACATTGGAAAATGTCTGGCATTTTCCAGCTTTCTTTCTCTGTGATTTTTTCTTTCTGATTCATCTTCCTCTGTGTCTGAAGACTAAGAATGCCATGGTCCCTAATCCCCTGAAGTATCTGTCTTCTCAGCTGCCTCTGTTTGGGTGCTCCCCTATCTCAATTTGATCCCCAGAGGCTGAGGAGCAGCATCTAATCCCCATCTTCTCCAGTGTCTCTGATTAGGTGACCTCTCCCACCTTGCCCGAGGAAGCTTGTGCAAGCATCCCGATAACCCCCTCGCCTCCTTATCCAAGCAGGGTTTTGGCTTTTCTCTGGGCATTATTTTCAGAGTTCAGATTTCTTGTGGTGCATACTGAGAAGAAGCTGCTAATTTCCCATGCTGGACCCTCTCTGGTCTCTCTCCTTTCTATTTCTTGCTCTTTTCCATTCCATTTTCTTATCCTTTTCTATCAGCCACCCTTTTTTCTCCTTAGGAACATGGGTGCAGAGGCAGAAAAGATAAATTTGGAGGATAGAATGTGATGGATGAGGACAAACTGTTCTTTATAATCCCTAGGGTTAGGAGCATTAGGAACAAAATTAAATAGAAGTAAGCAAGACTGAGTTTAGATTTGTGATAGAACTTCCTGTTGCTGAGGATATGGGCAACATTGGGATTAGCATGGATACCTGTGGTTTGCTTCCACCCAAATGGAGTTCTCAGGGCCATGCTTTCCTCAGAGAATGTCTTTCATGCACCATCCAGGTGCCATTTTCCTTGGCTATGGTTTCAGGATGGGAAGAAATTGAGGTAGGTTCTCTTCAAGTTCCATCTAGATCTACAATTTCTATGAGCTGTCAAATAGAAGCATATTCAAGTTTCTAGGCTGCAAAGGACTTAGATTCAAAGAGCTTCCACCCATCTAACTCAACAAATTCATGCTTTCCATCTTGCCCCTCCAGCTGGTTTTACAAGATTATTTACTCCAACCCTGAGGAATATCAGCCCTTGGAGCTCTTGCAACTCTATATTCTGGTACTCTTCAGGTTCCCTCTGGAGACTATTCCAGGACTCCCTCCCTGGATCAGAATTTTGTTCAGTTCTGTGATTCACACCATCTTTTATAGAGGATAATCAAGGGATTGTTTCCTCTGTATTCCCGTTTCACACACCTGTGTGTAAATGAATCCTGCCAAGCCCCTCCCCAGATACATTTGGGGAATCCAAAGTTCAGGCTTGCCTTAATCTGACAGGCAATCTTAGGTGGCAGTATGGGACAGTATCAGAAGGGAAGAAGCCTGGGTTTGAATCCTAGATCTGATGCTTAGTAGTTGTGTAACCAGAGCCATACCTAAGCTGTCAGAGCCTCAATTTTCTAATAAGTAGAATGGGGATAATAATACTTGCAGTGTACTATTTATTCGTTGGGATGTTGCGTGAGAAGTACTTTGTAAAGTCCTCTATAACCATGAACTTGTTTGGGTTGTTGTTGAAGAGGCTAATACTGATCTCTTGGTTCCTGGCTATACCACATTCTCAGATCCTGATGGTATGGGAAAATAGCAAGTAGGGGCCTTGCTCTGAAGCCCTCTTTTGACCCCTCATCTTCCAAGATCCCTAAGCCCCGGGTATGAATATACTCGCTGTCCATTGCAGTAATTAATTTATTTTATTTTATTTCATATTCAGAGAGTTAGGGTGTTTTGAAGGCAAAATGCAAATTCATGCAAATCAACACACAAATTTATGCAAAGACAACATGAAAATGTGTCCCCAGATTTCCTGGGAAAAAATCTGGTGGTCTCAGCCAGTCCCCCAGCAGACTGTCTAGTCCCCAGGACTGTACTATCTTCCCCTTTGTTTAGATTCTTAATCTGTGCTGGGTTATCATCCTGGCCCACTGAGGTCAGTAATGCAGGCAGTGAGGCTGCAGGCTGGCCATCCATTATCCTGAAACCTCTCTGCTTCCCAAATGCTCAGAAAACTCTCCTACCCTCTATAATCAGCTTTCATTTGGAACAGTAAAGTGCTTCTCTACCATGTCCCTGAGTAACCCAGGCCTGGTAAAATAGCCAGGTGCTGAGCCTCAGATTGTGACCCACGTCCCTTCCTCCCTGCACACCCACCCCCAGCCCTACTCCCCGCCAGGAGGCCAAATGGAACGAAGTTGCCAGATTATGCTCATTTCAAATGAAAAACAACACGAACCCTGTTTATCAAGTGTCTCATGTGTGTTCAGATCTGGTTTTCTGAAGGAAGGGACATAGGCCAGAGTGAATCTGGGGTTGGGGTGAGGAGGAGGAACACTTTGGAAGCTTTATGATTTTTCTAGGTAAGGTTATCCAGTCTGTGCTGTAACTTCTCTACTCTTGAGGAGAACTCCACAGGCTGTGTGGAAGGATCTGTGGAGAAGGTTAAAGGACAGAGGAGGGAGGGAAGGAGATAGAAGGAGGAGGATTTCTTTTTTATTTTATTTTATTTTATTTTTTAAACCCTTAACTTCTGTGTATTGGCTCTTAGGTGGAAGAGTGGTAAGGGTGGGCAATGGGGGTCAAGTGACTTGCCCAGGGTCACACAGCTGGGAAGTGTCTGAGGCCACATTTGAAACTGGGACCTCCTGTCTCTAGGCCTGACTCTTAATCCACTGAGCTACCCAGCTGCCCCCAGGGAGGATTTCTTGTCAGTTTGCAAAGGGTCATCAGGAAGATGGTAGCTTGGCAGAGACACAAAGCTGGGGTGACTCAGATAAAGCAGGCTTTGCTTAGATGGAAGGAAAGACAAGAGGGAAGGACTACCCTAGAGGAAGGAGCCACCTCACAATGAGGGGAGGGGTATGCACAGGAATATCCCCACTGACTAGTACTACACACACACACACACACACACACACACACACACAAATATACCCATGTTGTCCTCACATCCAGGCTTATTTGAATGTACTCTAATAAATGCAAGTAAAAGCTCCCTTGAAGGATTTAGGTATGATGAGGAGAACTTCCAGGCTGTGAGTGGGGTGAGGCATGAAGTAAGGAAAGATGTGAAATCTCCCACCTTTGGATATGGATAAGAGACCAGATTCTCATTGGTTCAACGAAGGGGCCTCTCTGCCTGAAGGAAGGGGAATGGACCAATGAGATGACCTCTGGAAAGCTCTGTGATTCCATAACCCCAGGCACATACATGTTCAAATGCCAACATGAAAAGTCATGCATGATGCATGGACACAGGCAAGGATATACTCAAGTATCTCGGGAATTGAGACCTCCCAAGACAATAGGGGACCAAACCATTCTTCTCAAGATCAAAACAGAGCCATGGAGCAACCCTTCACCAACCCTTCACTAGATCTTTCTTCTTCTGCCTGGATGCTAAGTAGACCCCCTACTTCCTGGAGAGGTCATCTTCTCTAATGGCACTTTTGCCTGCCTGCCTTTGTTGCCATTCTGGCCAGAACTCAGAGCTCAGCACCACCAAAGGTGCATAGGGCCAGCATTCCAGCAAGTACGTGTGTCAGAGTCTCTGGCATTTCCCTAGAACAATTCAAATTGCTTTTTTTACACCTCACTGCACTATGCCAACCCTGATTCACATTATTTGTGCACTCGCTAAGTGTACATTATCTGATCCGTCACCCTGTAAAACGCCGTAAGAGGAATCCGTGGCTCCTGTCTGCTGCTGACTGTGGGTCAGGCACAGAAGCCTCCGTGCAAACATTTGTGCAAAACTAGAAGGAAGGAAAAAAACACAAACACAACAGCTCTAGTCCTCCACAGCCTGATGGCCAGGAGGGTAAGTCTCTGGTGCATTTGTCCTGCTGCTCCAAACTCCTGGAGCTGAGACTCTTCCGGAAGAGACAGCTTGACTGGCTAGACTTTGCATCTTCTCTTCCCATGGCCTGGTTTCCCTGATGCCATCATTTTAACAGGAAGAGACAAGCAGGAGGAGGACTAAGTCTTTGATCCCAGCTATGTAGATTCCCTCTGACTGGAGCAAATGGGACAGGAGGGAGCTAGAGGCAAGGGGTTGTAGAAGGCAGCCTTGGTCAGAAACACAAGGTATAGCACATCTTTTGAAATTCTCAACCTCTCTGATAGAAAACAGGGTTAGAAGATCATTAGTTTAGGGCTAGAAAGCATCTGAGAGATCACCTAGCTTAGAACTCCTGTATTTTAGAGATGAGAAAACAGACTTGGAGAGGAAAAGTGCCTTGTCCAGTGATCCCACTGGTAGTAAAGGGCAAAAATCCAGGTCTTCTGATTCCAAATCCAGCATTCTTTCTACTGTTTCATACTGAGTCCCTCATAGTCTTCTTTGACCCCAGATGCTCTGATATTTGGCCAAGGTTTGTGAAGCAAAGTTTTTTGCCCTTCCTGGGATCTTCCATGTCAGTCCTGGATCATTCAGGGTCTATAAGAGAGACTGATTCTTCTGTTATCTTTCCCTCCTAAGCAG
Source organism: Gracilinanus agilis (assembly GCF_016433145.1). Classification (NCBI taxonomy): domain Eukaryota; kingdom Metazoa; phylum Chordata; class Mammalia; order Didelphimorphia; family Didelphidae; genus Gracilinanus; species Gracilinanus agilis. The sequence goes on from NC_058132.1 coordinate 199,112,599, forward strand.
CTTCAGTTGGGAAGGTCTGGGCAAAGTCTTCAAACAAGTTGGATTTGAAAAAAAAAATCAGATACAATAGAGGGAGTGATATATTCGTGAAATGTTTTTGACCTCCAGGAGTCATGTAGTCTTTCTTCTCGCCAATCTTAAACTTAGATAGATGGGTCTCAGTTTCTCTCTGCAAATTTCGATGTCCCTTCCAACCACACTGGACCCTCCTCATTCTATTTCATCCAGGTGAAGTGTTTACTTTCTAATGGAAAAAATTGGGATCTTCTGTGGGCCACAATGTAGTATGTAAACATGGAACCCGATACTCTACAAAGAAGCCCGCGGCCTCATCTCTAGCAAGAAAGCCATCTTTAGATTCCGCAATGTTTATTTTCTCATTCTCTATTTTTCTGACCCATGTCAAGGTCATCGTTCAAATGGCTGAAGTTCATTTTGTGTATCTTGAATGTCAATGGGGATATGGCACTGAACCAAGATCTTTGGGAAAGGTGAGGAAGAACAAGGAATGGCATAGTCCCTGCTCTAGAGTAACAATGGATAGACAGATAGCCGTCCGTTCCTTCTCTTCTCAATTTCATTTCAGCCCCAGGACTCCTGAAAGGCCTTTTGCAATGGCAACGGACAGGGGTCATCCAGCCAAGAGTCACATTTCCTTTTTTTTTGGCAGGAACCTGGCAGTTAGCAATTTCCACACAGGAGCTCAACTCTATGAAAACGACACATCCAGTGTCTCACTGACAACTCATTTTCTCCAACCTTCATTCTGTGGAGAGGCGACATTGTGTTCCAGCTGCCATATTGCAGCCACAACCCCTGATGCACCATCAATTATGAACGGCAATAATTATGCATGGGAAAGAAGCCACAGATAATGGGCTTCCATTAGATTAAGTAGTTATATGAATAAAAAAAAATAAAACCTATACTTCGGCTAATTAAGCCCACTCACCATCTGATTAAGATGTGTTGTGAGACCATGGAAAAGTACCAACAACTAACTGTAAGTAATCCGACACAGATGGGAATTAATAGTATATTCCCTGGCACAGAGATAACAGATCTCCATAGAGGTTAATCAGAAACATTAATAAGCATTGATAGGATAGTCAATATCAAACAGCTGGCTCTTCAAAATGGGTGCTAGCGAGGCCACATTCCCTTTAAGAGTGACCTCTCAATCCCGGCTCCACTAAGGGTGGTGAGCAGAAGGAGGGGAGAAAAGAAATGACCTTTTGAGGTCCCTTCTAGCCACAAGTTTCCTATAATACCCTCCATAGGGAATTGTGCTCTTTCAAGATTCATATTAGCTGAAGAAACCCCAAATCACGGGGTCTAGGAATAGGTCCTTGATCCCAGGATGATTTTCATGCTCTTTCCATCGGGCTCTTCTGTCTCCTGGGTACAGGAGCCAGGCCAGGAGATGAGAGAAGCCCAAAATGCTCCTCTCCTTCTCTTCCCACCATTCCCCCAGCCCCAAGCTCTGACTTTGGCATCAGATGTATCCTAGAGAGTTCCATGCATATTCAGTCTGAGTTATGTTGATGGATGTTGAGTCATGTTAATGGCTCTCTGGATGGAAGCATAGCTTGGACCCATCTGTCCGCAGTTCTCCGTATTTTCCGAGTAGGACCACACTGAGGGAATCTTGTAGAAGACAAGGACGGGGCTGCCTGGTCTATGATGAGAGAGTCAAAGAATTGGAAGGATTGGGGATGGCTCTTGCTCCAAGTATTTCCAGGGCCCACTCCGGCAGCAACTCTCTGAGCTGTGTCTCTGTCCTTTGGAGCAGCTGTGAGGAGAGTACCCAGGCCCTGCCTTCTAATTACCGCTAATTAGGTAAATGCTAAGATCTGCATTCTCTCCCTCCCTCGCCCCTCCCTGCCCCCAGCTCCCCTCTCCCTTAAGCAACAGAGAGGTCAAGTGGAGACTGTAGAATGGAGACAGGCAAGGACAGCAGAGTGTGAATACCAAACCAGCTTCGCTTCTTGGAAAGGAGGGGAGGGAAGGAGGGACAGCAGGACGGAGGGGAAGCGAGGCTTCTGCGGGGCAGGCCAGCCTCCCACTTGGCACGGGGAGAGAAGAATGAGGGACTTAAGTCACTCTTCCACCTGGAGTCCCCAGCTCTCCCTCCCCCTGAGCAGAAGAGTTAGCTTGCCGGAGGAGGCTACAGTGAAGCATGCTGAGTGTTTGCATTGTTTTAAGAGCCCTTCGTGGAGGATCTCGGTGTTAGCAGCACTTTCAGGATCTGCTAGGTAGAATGGTTTCTTTTAAGTGTCTCTGCCTGGTTCCTTCTTTTAGGAGGACTGTGTCTGCAGGGCAGGGACCTTGGCTTCTAGGACACATAGTGGATGCTTAATAACTGCTCCGTGACAACAGAGAGGGCTCTGTTTCAAACACTTCCCTTAGGCTATCTTGTGGGAGACAGAGTCTCATCAACCCCAGTGTCTGGGATGGGGCCATGAAGTCCAGTGGGTTCTCAAGTGGGGATAATAATACATTGGTTTTTATAGCCCTTTGCTTTCAGAAACTGAAACTTCTGCTTTTTGAAAAGACAGCTTTCTTTCCTTCCCTGAGTCAGAAATCAGGAGACCAGAATTCTTCTAGTAACTAGCAGTGTGACCTGGGGCAATAATTGCCAAGCCCTTGAGGGCTCTTGTCCTCAGCTGTGGAGTGAGTGGTTGAATCTTTAATCTCTAAACTCCCTCCCAACCATAAATTGGATGACCCCCATGAGGAGGTTTGGGAAGGAGCAAATCTTCCCATTTTGCAGAGTGAAAAACTGAAGCTTATAAAGAAGAAGTCCAAGGCGATTTTACATATTAGCTAAGGATGCGGAATGAATCTCCATTTCCTAATGCTCTAGCCCGGTGATGGCAAACCTATGACACACGTGTCGGCACTGACACACGTAGCCATTTTTGATGACACGCGGCCGCATACAGAGAAGTATGGGGCCGCGTGCCGAGGATGAAACATTTGCTGTAGTGTAGTGTAGACACTCTGCACTACAGATGACGATTCTACCTATATTAATTTACCTAGTTTGGTTTATTAAATATAGTTATATATTACAATTATACATTTTTGTTATTTAACTATAAATATCACAAAATTATGTTGTTTTTTGAAGTGACACACCACCCAAGTTATGCTCGTTTTTTGGGTACATTTTGACACACCAAGCTCAAAAGTTTGCCCCTCAATGCTCTATCCTCTATGTGTGCCAAGGCTGAAATTTGGAGAACTCCCCAAAGACCCTAAGAAACTGCCCTACTCAAAAAATGCAATCAATCTACAAGTGATTGTAGATACCTGGACGAATCCTAAATTTTGGAGCTACAACCCAAAACTTTCCTTTGGGCCGTGTAAGGGGCTTGAAAAACCTTCCTTCCCCACCCCAAGGCATCAGACACTCACAGCTGCTGACTGGAGAGGGACATCATTCTGCTGCCACAGCTCCTTCTATTTCAAAAGAATGATGGGCCCTGTCACTGATTCAATCTGCTCCCAACTCTCCTGAACAAGGCACTTCTCTTGGCAGCTCTGGATTAATGGGCTGGCTCTTCTGTGATGAGGTTTCCAGGGTTCGTGAACTTCTCGGGCTCGGGCCTTCTCATAGAAACACACCAGGTGCCAGATATTTCTCTTGTCCAGTCCCCCTTTGAAGTTCCCTCTCCCAAAGTATCCTGTTTCCTTCTTTCATGCCGAGGAGCCCTGCACTCCCCTTGTCTATCCTTGACCCCCGTGCCTTGGGATAGAAAGGTTTCGTGGCCTCAACGGCAAATATAGAAGGAAGGCTTCTTGTCTGCCCAGAGCAAGGCTACAACGTCTGGAGGTGATCAGGCCCTGACTTCAGAGGCTAGAGGTTGGGAAAAGAGAATTCTTTTAACACTTTGCTCCTAAGTATTTCCAGGGAGAACCAGGATGGTGTAATGGATAGAATATTAGGGTCGGTTTTTTTTTTGTTGTTGTTGTTTTTTAAAGACTTCGGTTCCAAGCCAAATTCTATTACTTATTCACTATATGACTTTGGACAAGTCGACTTGCCATTCTGAAATCTCAGCTTTCTCATCTCCAAAATAATAAAACTTCCCTATCCATAGATAAAAGGGCTATTAGGAGGATCAAGGGAGACAATATCTGGAAAAAGATATTACAAAATGAAGTACATATGCAATATAGGATTCTATATAAGCAAAATAAGTAAACCTATGATTGTCTATTATTCACACTGAGGAATCATATCAATATAAATCTAAATGACTGAACAATAATGCCTTGCAACACTTTCTAAGGGTAGCTAGGAGATTGCTGGGCTTGGAGTCAAAGTGATTCATCTTCCTGAGTTCAAATTTGGCCTCAGACACTTATTAGCCAGGTGATCCTAAGCAAGTCACTTAACTCTATTTGTCTTAGTCCTCATCTGTAAAATGAGCTGGAGAAGGAAAAGTCAAACTATTCCAGTATGTCTGCCAAGAAACCCCCAATTAGGTTCACAAAGGGACAGACACAACTGAAAAACAACTCAACAAAAACACTTTGAATGCCGCTATATAACTGTCAACTGTACCTTGAGGCATTGGTCAAAGCTGATAAGATCATGAATGACCTTTAGCCCTGCTGAGTCCCTCTGTGTCCCCTCTTAGCAACTCAGTAGTCAAAGATCAAAGTTTCTGCATATTGAAGTGATGGACAACTACCTGAGCTAAGTGAGGGCTGGTCCACTCTGGGTTGTATGTATCTTCTCTTCTTCCTTTGGGGCAGATAGTAGTTGAGACCTTCATTCACTCATACCAGGGGCATTGGGAAAAAGGGGAAGCAGGGAGTGAATTTAAACTCACAGAAACATATAAAGTGTGTAGGAAAAACTAAAATCCAAACTGAGGAAGCACAGAATACTGTTAAAGCACCATAAAGGAAGGTTTTCAGGAATTTCCCTTGTGGTCAAAGGGTCCATAAAGTCATGAAATGCTAAAGCTAGCTAGACCTTAGAGATTATCTAGTTCAACGCCTTCATTTTACAGATTAAGAAACTAGGGCAGATGCTGGAAAAGGGAGGAACAAGAGAATTAGTAGCAATACAAGACAAATAGTTTCTCTCTAATTTGTACATACCTTCTCCTTCCCACCCTACCATGACACCAGAATAAGCAGCACCAATCCTCCTATACTTTGACCCTGAAGCTCTTCCAACTGACCATAGCTAGGAATTTTCCCAGGACAGAAGGAGAAAATAGATCAGAATCTCAGGACTAGATTAAAAGCTGAGCATCAAGGAATACTGAAGATTGTACTGAATTCAATTCAATTTCTGTACACCAGTGTGTGATCTTATGATTTAGGAGTTCTCTCTAATGACACAGTTCATAATCCATCCATGCCAACCTATTCCTTGTAACTCTTATCCATGCCCTCTCATACATCCACCATAGCAGGGACCATTCTAATATGTTGGGAACCTTTTTCTAACTCTGTTGATATTCTGTAGATACCAGTTGAAACCGAAGGTGTCCACCATTATCTCTTATTCTCCTTATATGTCCAGTCCATCTTTTTTTCCTCTGATGATATCCTTGGCATTCTTACTCTTGCTTAACTTTTCATTTATCATAGGTTACAACTTGCTTATATTTACCATACCTCATTATTGCTCTTTGGGTGTTCTTCAACTATAGTCCTAGTAACAGACTAAATTTTCTTTCTTGGGACAAATCTAGCTAAGTGTAGTGAGGTTCTTCAATAGACTGTCCATTTCATAATGAATTCTTTGGTCATGGAAAGTGACAACAGGGATTGGAGATTTTGAATGTTTAAACATCTATGGAGTTCTCCCTACCAAAAGCAGAGCAATTAATAATTTCTTTCTTGCCTTAATGACAATTTTGTTCTTCAGAAGGTAGAGGAACCACTATTTCCTAACAGATAAGAAGTCAAAAGATATGAATAAAAAAGTCTCAAAAGAAGAATTACAAACTTTTAACTACATGAATGATTGTTCTATATCATTAATAATACAAGAATACAAATTAAAATAATATGCAACAAATTTGCAAAGATGACAAAAGGTAGATGTAGTCTATATTGAATAAACTGTGACAATATAGTTACAATAATGCACTGTTGGTGGAGCTGTTATTGATCTGACCATTTGGGAGAGAAATTGGAATGACTTTTTAAAAAAGTGATTAAATCGTTTGTCCCAGAGATCCTACTTTAGGGCATATACTGCAAGGAGGTCAAATCCAAAAGGAAAATTCCTTATATGTCAAAATATCCATAGCAGTAGTTGTAGTAGTAGCAAAGAACTGGAAACAAAATGGTGTCAATGATTCGGGGAATGGCTATGCAAATTGTGGCATATGAATGCAAAAAAAATCATATCATAGAAAAGGAATTTGAAGATTCAGAGGAATATGGAAAGAGCTGTATGAAATTATGCAGAGAGAATCAAACCAGTAAAATAATAGAAATCCATCTTTCTATTTTGTTGGAGATGTGAAGGGCCAAAGGAGTAGAATGCTATGTAAACTGGCAGATGGATTCCACATATTAATTAGTTGTGCATAAGTCTTGTTCCTCCCTTTTACAAGGGAAGACTCACTGACCAGGACCTGAAAATGACTATTATTTAAAAACAGAAGGCATCAATAAAACATTTTTAAAAAGGTAAAGAAACAAGTGAAGGGAACTGCTATTCTGGATCAAATTCTTCCCCTCAAGGAAGAACTAGTTTCAGAAGGTAGAAATTATGGGAACCTTGGGGGAAGGTGAACACAACATCTTGGAATTTATGATTGAGTAGAGTAAAGCTGGGCATAGTGTGATATATACTCTAGAATTTGGGTGAGCAGATTGCAAAGAGTTCAGAGAAAGAATTGAAAGGATCCTACACATTAAAATTCTTCAAAAGATGTCAAACTAAAAAGCAGGGGAGGAAATTGCTTATGGATAATTAACCAAGTTAGATACTATAAAGAGTAGCTATAATGAAGGAAGAATAGCAGTAAAGACACCCAGAAATATACAAGGACAAAATCCAAGAAAGGAATCAGTAATAAAATCCTTTGCTTTGAATATACAAAGATGTTCAAAGTTTAAGCAACAATCAAGAGGAACTAGGGATCCTAACTCAAAAGGCAAATTTGGCTTTTTAGGTAATATGGAAAATTGATGACATGAAACTCATAATTTAAATGTGATTCATTACCTGTAGTGCAAAAAAATAGATTTTTAAAAGGGGGTATTTATTAAGAAGGTATTCTTAGGTGAGATATTAGGAAATTCAGGAACTAGAAGAAGAAAGAATGGTGAACACTGGAGTGAAAATCAATGCTGGAAGAAACTAAAGTGATTTTGTCATTGAGGCATACCACAGACCACCTGGACAGAAAGAGTATATAGATGAGATAGAGGGGAAACCATGTCTGGTACAACATTATGCATTATTCAGGCCTCTGTTGAAGTACTCTCCTTGCTGACATCAGAAAAGCAGGAAATAATTTCTTGACTTGCCTCATTGACGATTTTATCCTTCAAAAGGTGACAGAACCAACCAAGCAACATTTCATTCTGCATCTGATTCTTATTAAGAGGGGTGGCGGGGCTGGAAATGATAGGAAACTTTTTTGGAGGATAGTGACTACAATCTTTTAGAGTCTGTTAAAGAGGAGAAGAATGCTAAATATTATCTGATTGCAAACCAGAGTCCAAAGGCTTCAGAAGAAGATAAGAAGCATCTGATGGACTAAAATTTTGTAGAGGAAGTCAGCCCAAAAAAGGAAAGTATATAATAGGAATAATAGGAATAAAATATTCCTAAAATAAATTAAAAAATAAAATATATAAAGGAATAAAAGGAAAATATATAAACAAAGGGAAACCATTCCAAATAAGAAGAAAAAGGGGACTTGCTTCAAGAGAATAATATATATCCATTTGGAACATCAAGTCATCTGTTAAAAGTGATAATTGTGTTTCCTTTTTCCTGACCTTATTCCCTCAATTTCTTTTTCCTGTCCTTTTGCTCTAGTGAGCATTTCTAGCACTATATAAAACAGTAGTGGTGACATCTTTGCTTAACCTTGATCTTGTTAGAAAGGCTTGCAGTTTATCCCCATTATGATAATGCTAGGTTTTGATTTTAGATCGATACTGCTTACCATATTAAAGAAAGGCCCAATTTTTTCCTATATTTTCAACTCATTTTACACAGAAATAGTTGTATTTTTTCCTAAAGCTTTGTCTGCACCTATTGATAAAATCATAGGATTTTTATTGTTATTAATGTGACCTATTATGTTGATACTTTACCTAATATTGAACCAACATTCTGTTTCTGGTATAAATTAAATCTAGTCATAATGTATTATCCTTTTAACATGATAATGTAGCCTCTTTGCTAATATTTTGTTCGATATTTTTGTGTCAGTATTTGTTAGGGATATTGGTAAAGGGAGATTCCATTTCTATAAGTTCCTTATGCGAATGACTCACAAGTCTAGTTCTTATTCTTGACTCTATACCTATCTTTTTTTCTTATTCTGTTAATCTTGGTATTTTATACTTTTGAAATACATTTCATTTATCAATTTGTTGGCATACAATATGGAAAATAGTTTTTTAAAACAGAGGTTGGCAATTTGAATTTCCTATCTCTGTAAAAGAATAGGATTAATTAATAATTTATCTATTTTATTAGTTTCCTCCCTCAAAAAAAAACAAAACAAAACAAAACCTACCTTTTAATTTTACTGATAAATTCACCATTTGAGGTTTTGTGGGTTTTTTTTCCAGTTTTTTTGCCTTAAATTTTGTTACTTTCTCCTTTGATTTTCTGAATTCCTTTTTTTAGTGTTTATCTGAGCTTCTTGATTTGTACTTTCTGTGTTTTTCTTTTAAAATTTCATGCACAATTTACAGATCTGTTTCTTTTCTCTTTTATTTAGAGATATAAATTCCCTATGGTGGGTGAAAGATGAAATTGACTGAGGAAACAAAAGTTGATGCTTCCAAGCCCTTAAATTTGTTAAATAAAGCACACCTTGCCTAACAAATTGAGATCAGAGCTCTTTCTCAGCTAAGTACTGGGCTGTGAATACAAGAGGAGACAGACAAATTTTATATATTAACAATAATTTTTTAAAAAAGACCAGTTAATCAAAAGGAAACTACAACATTAGGAAATCTGATTTCTAATTAGAGGAAAGATTATGGACTTTCCAAGTTGGGAGGGGAAGAGTAAACAGGTCCAATTCCTAAATTCAGAAAAAAAGAGGTATCTCACTTCCCCTGTGTCTATAAACAATCAAAGGAACATGGAAATAATAACTGTTTAATCAATGTGTAACCAGTTTTCAGCTAAGACATATGGATTGTTTAAGATATATAATTGTGAGAAAGCTTGCAACAATCTTTGGATCTTACTTGATTTTGGGCCAGCATAACCTAGCTTTTTAGTTAAGGATCTCTAAGTAATAGGCAGAGATAGTAGTTTCCCAGCCACATAGGGTTAGATTCAAACAATACAATTAGATTTTCATCCAGTTCCCACAATTGAATAAAGTTTTCTCACAAGACAGAAATTGGACTAGATCAATAATTGAATAGAAACTAAGCTAGTTACAGAAATGAGTCACAAGATGGAATCAGTTTGGTAAACGAATTCCTATAATTAACCACTTGCATCCTAATCTCATCAAATCCTTCAATTTCCTCTGAACTTGCCTTGACTTTATCCAAAAAGTTTTGGTGTATTCTCTTATTTTCTTTGATGAAATTTTCTATTGTTTTTATAATATGTTCTTTAATATACCAATTCTTCTGGAGTAAATTAGTTAGCCTCTGTAAGTTTGCATCCTTTATTCAAAAGCCATTTATTGATTGTAATTTTTATTGCATTGTGGTCAGTAATGGGTATATTTAATATCTGTACACTTCTTTGTTAGGAGTTTATATCCTAATATATGGTCAATTTTCACAAATGTTTCATAATAATGTTGAAGATATGTATACTCCTTTCTATTGCCATTAAGTAATCACCAACTATTTAACAGAGCAAACTCTTAAAAAATTGTCTTTGATTTCTTAGTTCTAATTTATCTTTTTGTTAGATTTGTTGTCCTTATAATTTGATTTATTTTTCCTTTAAGAATTTAGATATTATCTCATTTACTGTATGTGTATGTTTATACATTTTAATGTTATTTCATTCTCTTTGGGGCTTTTAAGCATAATGTTTCTTCCCCATTTATCTCTTTTAACCTTGTCTATTTCCATCATTTAAGATTATCATTGCTATCCTGCTTCTTTTTTTCTTTTTTAACTCTTACCTTAGGTCTTAGAATCAATACTATGTATTAGTTCCAAGGTAGAAGAGTAGTAAGGGCTAGGCAATGGGGATTAAGTAACTTGCTCAGGGTCACACAGGTAGGAAGTATCTGAGGCCAGATTTGAATCTAGGACCTCCTGTCTCTAGGCTTGGCTCTCAATCCACTGAGCCACCCTGCTGCCCTCATCCTGCTTCTTTTGATTTGCCTAAAACGTAAAATTCGACTTCAGTCTTGTACTTTGCAAGAATGGGAATCTTTATGTTCCAAGTATTTTTCTTGTATATTATATATGGTTGAATTCTGCATTCTAATCCAGTCTTTTATTCTCTTCCATTTTATAGGTAAATTCATCCCATTCATGTTTAAAGTTATGATTGCTAATTGTGTACTTTCTTTTACCATATCTTCTTATACTTTTCCCATTCTTTACAAAGAATAAAAAGATGTGATGAAAGAGAAGGAAAATAATCCACTCCAAAGATCTATAATTGAAGTGATATGCTTCTACTCTATTGTTCCTCCTCTCATCCTGACCCAAACTCTGATCATTGGTTCTGATATATTTTTTCTTTTAATTTCCCAATTATAATCTACCCTCTGATTTCATGGTTTGTTTTGAATATAACAATTCCCTCTCCAATTCTACATTCCTTGGTAAACCCTTCTCTCCCCTATCTTTTTCCCTGCTTGTTTCTTTGTTGAATTTAATATATTTCTAAACTGACCTTTTTCTGTGTGTATTCAACCCTCCTTTGTCTGATTCAGGTGGGAGGGCTCATTCTCTCTACCCCTTACTCCATGCTTATGTGGTCTTCTTGCTCACCCAATTATGAGTAAGAGTAAGTTCCATCTATCATTCATCCTTTCTTTTGTATTATATTCTTTTGCCCTCCTTTTTCTTTGCTCACCAGTGCCATCTGACTAAAATAAAACCATTCACTGGACCTCTGTCTATATGAAATTCCCCTCAATGACAATTAAATATGGAATTCTGAGAGGACAAGTGTCTTGTCTTCCCTTGTTAGGATGTTAAGCACTTCAACATTGTTTAGCCCCTTCTAATAGCTCAGATGTATTTGTTTGCCCTGACACTTATGTTTGCTTTTCAGAGTTTCTACTTAGCTCTGGTATTTTTATCAGGGATGCTTGACAGTCCTCTACTGTATTAATTTTTTTCCCTGTAGGATTATACTCAGTCTTGCTGGGTAAGTTATTCTTGGATGCTTTAAGACTTAATCTTTTTTCCTTTTGCAATAGCATTTTCTAAGATGCTAAACATGAAAACAGATGATTGGAGTCAGAGTGGAGGAGGGAAAAGGCTATGGTATCCTTGTGGGAGAGGAAGTCAAACTGTGGTAGACATAATTGTATGGGATATCTTACATGTGAACCTTCTTAGCAGCAGGAATCTAAACAAGGTGGCTTTCCAACATGTCCATGCCTACTGACCATCAAGTTGAGATCATGGCAGCTTCAGCCCATGCATGAGAAGTAGGCAGGTATAGAGGGTTATATAGGCTAGATCCATGATGGTGGTGCTAGTAAGATAAAAATGTGTGAAATATTTTGTAATTCTTAATCATTATGTGCAGGAGCTTACACTTATGTTAAAGAATATATTCTAGTCACAAGATCAATGATCTTTCCTGAGAATGATGTTGACATTCAGAGCACATATAGCTTTAGAATCTAAGTACTAGAACCTGATTCTTTCTTCTTCTTTAACATCTCCACAATATTCCATCAAACCTGCTGATGTAATTTTTGGGCATAGGTACACTGGAACCAGCTCATGCAGGCTTATGGTAGTTAATTGTTAAATTT
>NC_058132.1:199129706-199192419 GCF_016433145.1 Gracilinanus agilis
CTTTCTTTCTTTCTTCCTTTCTTTCTTCCTTCCTTCCTTCCTTCCTTCCTTCCTTCCTTCCTTCCTTCCTTCCTTATCTTCCTTCCTTATCTTCCTCCCTCCCTCTTTTCTTTTAGTCCTTACCTTCTGTCTTAGAACCAGTACTAAGTATTAGTTCCAAAGCTCAGGGTCACACAGCTAGGAAGTATCTGGGGCTAAATTTGAATCTAGGTCCTTTTGTCTCTAGGCCTGGTGCTCTATCCACTGAGCCAACTAGTTGCCTTTAATTATTAAATTTTCAATGTGAGATTTTTCACCTTAGAAATCAGAAAGTGCTACAAATTAGGACTTGGTTTATTACTGAAATTTAAGAAGTGATGGAGAAAATGTTAATAATGCAGATTAAATTTCAAAGTGTGCCAGTGCATTTTCAGAGAGTTAGTTGTTAAACATTTACTAGAACACTGCTGTCTTGAGAGGGTACATTCAAGAACACAAAGTTCTCAAGGAAAAGGTGATAATAATGCGATCATTCGCTGCTTTCGACAGATGGAAGCATGTTCAATTCTTCATTTCTGAGACTGAATTTTAGGAAAGCTATGGATAACCTGGAGAATATCCAAAGGAGAGCAATAAGAATTGGTGATGGGCCTTGAATCTATCTTATATGAGGAATAAGGGAATTTCAGATGCTTATCCTAGTGAAGAGAAGACTCAGGGCAAGGGTGGGCATAGAGAATGATATCATGTTTCAATACTTGAAGAAAGGCCTGTCATATGGAAAAATATCAGACTTGTTTTCTTTGTCTCCACAGGCAGTAATGGTTAAGAGTTGTGAAGAAATGAATTCAGGTTTGATATAAAGAAAAACTTTCTAAAAGCAGAACCGCCCCAAAGTGGAAATGAACTTTTTTGGATGTAGTGAGCTCAATCTCATTGAAGGAATTCAGGTAATGGCTGGATTGCCAGAGAAGTGGCACAGTGGGTAGAATACTGGGTCTGGAGTCAGAGAGAGACCCAAGTTAAATTTTGACCTCAACTATGTAATAGCTGTGTGACCCTGGGTAAGTCACTGAACTTCTGTCTGCCTCAATTTCCTTAATTATAAAATAGTAATAATGATAGTACCTACCTCCTACAGTTGCTGTGAGAATAAAGTGAGATGTTCATAAAGTGTTTTAGCAAAAGCATATAGTATCTGTTATATAGTAAGTGCTTAATAAATCCTTGTTTTCTGTAGGTAAGGAGAGAGACAGGGAGAGAGAGAGAGAGAGAGAGAGAGAGAGAGAGAGAGAGAGAGAGAGAGAGAGAGAGNATTGTAAGCTCCTCAAGGTCAGGAACTGTTTATTGTCTTTTTTTTTTTTTTTGTATCCCCAGAACTTAAAACAGGCGTTCCTGGCACATAACAAGTGCTTAACAGATGTTTGTTGATTGATTGATTGATTGATTGATTGAAGTTGAGAGAGGTTAAGTGACTTGGCTAGGTTCATACATTACAAGTTAAACTCAGATCTCTCTTGACTCTAAGACTTGGGATTTATCCATTATGCCAGGTAGGTATCTTAATCTTTTTATACACATATGTACATATACACATATAGGTATCTATAAGCAGATCTATATAGATATATCAAATTCATGTATAGGTATATAATTATATATATCTATAATCTACATATTATATATTATCATGTATCTGTAATAGCAATATCATATAGCTCTATATTTGTAGATCTCTATAGAGAGATATAGATCTACAAATATGGATAGATCTATATAGGACTGCATATGAATAGTTAGATATCTATATACACATAGAGATCTCTATATAGCGACATATAAATATAGGTAGGAATTAATCTATTTAGATTCATATAGAGAGATATCTTTTGGTGTCTATATTTATCTATCCATCCATCTATTCATCTATATATTTATCTATCTTTCTATCTGTCTGTTTACCTGCCTTTTTATCTATCTATCTATCTATCTATCTATCTATCTATCTATCTATCTATCTGCCTATCTCTATCTATCTATTTATCTATTTATCTATCTATCTATCTATCTATCTATCTATCTATCTATCTATCTATCTCCATCTATCTATCTAGCTAGCTGGAGGCTAATAAAACAGTTATACACACATAAATATATACACACATATAATTGTTATATTTCATTAGCATATATACACACACATACAATTTTATTTTGTTAGCATATCTATTGTAAATCTGTGTATGCAATTGATTTTTATTAGTCATCTAACTGGTCTTTATGCTTCCATCCTCTCTTCTTTCCAACCTGTCCTTCACAACAGCTGCCAAAATAATCTTCCTAATGCACAAATCTGACCACAAGTCCTGGTTGACCTTTTTCATTAGCCAGTGCCTTCTTGCGACTGCTATGATTCACCTCCAATTTCCAGGCACTATTGATATATGAACTTCTCTTTGTTGAAGTTAGGCTAAATGACAGGTGGAGCCAGTATGGTTGCTGTTGCTTTTGTTTTTGGTGATGTTTTTAAAGCTGCTGTTGCCACTCTGATTTGGGAGGTCTCCCTTCTTAAGCAGAAAAAAATTATTACATTGATTCTGGTTTAGTTGCCTCACTTTTGCTTCTATGTTTTCTTCAAAAGCTTAACCACTTGCATCCTCACAAATTTGCAGGTCAAAAATGAAAACGATTTTTTTTCTCTCATTATAACTTCTATAAAAGGTTTGGGCCCTTCTGACCCCCATTTCAAGATGGCAGTAGCTTCTGTCAAGGTCATTCTCAGGTTATTTTTTCCATACCTAAGCTGAGTAGACTCTCCATCCTGCATTAACTGCTACCTCCCCATGTGACTGACTATATATCATTCTTAGGTTAATTATGAGAACCAGCCCATCATGACTTTTTCCCCAGACAACAGGCACCTACATCTGAGTCTGATGAGGCTCTTGGATGTTTGCCAAGTTGAGTTGCCTCAAAGACCGATCATGAGTGCTTAAAAGACAGTCCATTAGCTCAAGCATGTGCACCCTGGCCAATTAGCATTTTAAAATCTTCAATAACACTTGAAGATCAGGATCCTTACTGGTAAGGAGTAATGTCAAAAGCAGAGATTTTTCTCTAAATAAACAAGAAGAATCCAGTCTCAAGTTTCATTGCTGCTAAGCACTCATCCTACAAACCTTTACATGGACGCTGGTATTTGTATGGACATGGAAAAGGCTGACAGAGGAACAAGAAATTTCTAGGACTGGGATGTATCCCTTATTTGGAAGCCCCCAAGGAAATCCTGCTACTTTTCATGCTCTCTGAACTCCTATTCATACAAGATCTGGTTGACTATAATTCATTTCCTTCGGTAAAACCCAATGGAATATACACAAGTTGTGGTTGGATTGTCCTTTTGCTTTTTACACAGGCTATTCCCCATGCTTGGAATGAATGAATAAATACATAAAGCACTTAGTAAGTGCTTACTATACCCAAAACATGATTCCAAATGTTGGGAATAGAAATAGAAAAGAAAGACATATCTGCTCTCAAGGAGCTCACATTCTAATGGGTGAGACAACACAAATGGAAGATTTCAGCAGCAATCAATTGGAAAGAGTCCCAGTGCTCCTAAATTCAGTGTCCTGGACTAGCCCTATCAGAGTCTGAGGGGAGACGGTGGGTAAGACAGGGGCAAAGGTTTGTCTTGGCACATATTTTAGGTAGGCTGTCTTGCCTGCTCATATGACCAGAAATGCATCCCTTGCTTCATTCCTATTTATTGAAATTGTCCTTTTTCTCTTTTCTTTCTTTTTATTTTTTTAAATCTTTACCTTCCATCTTAGAATCAATATTGTGTATTGGTTCTAAGGCAGAAGAGTAAAAAGGGCTAGGCAATAGGGTTTAAGTGACTTGCCCAGGGCTGCACAGCTAGAAAGTGTCTGAGATGAGATGGTCCTTTTTCTTTAAGGCCCATCTAAGGCTATCACCTTCTCCATAAAACTGTTTTTGGTTACTTCCTCCTTGAATTTCCCAAGAGTGCTTAGATTTTTCTATTCCTCCACATTCTACCATGTTAAATTCTTATTTACATATGCATTGTAAATCTCATCTCTTTAGACTATAAGCTCTCTGAGGCCAGGGATTAGGTGGTTTTTCATGTTTTTAACCCTAGTGCTTGTACAGGAGATTAATAAATAATTATCCAATTGAGATAAAATTATTTAGTCTTACGAAAGAAATGATTTTTATGAAGAAGGACTCTTCTAGCTTAGGGTAGAAAAAAACTGGTCTCGCTTTTTGCATATGTTGTTTCCTCTTTCCTTATTGTTAGCACATGTGATTCTTTTGAGACATCCATTGACATCAGTTCTGAAACTGGGGTCCACAGATCCCCAAGGGATCTATGGATATATTTCAGTTGGTCCATGAACTTGTATGGGAAAGAATTCATCTTTGCTTTTCTCCGATGTAGTAGAAATCATCTTTTTTTCTTTTTATGATCATTTCTAGATTTTGGTTAAAAAAATCTTCCCCTAGCCATGGCTTTGAAGTGTTCTGCCTTCTTGTTACTGTTCAATCATTTCAATTTTGTTTGAGCTCTTTGTGACCCCATTTGGAGTTTGTTGGTAAAGATACTGGAGAAGTTTGCCATTTCCTTCTCTAGCTCATTTTATAGATGAGAAATTTGAGTCAGAGTTAAGTAACTTGCCCAGGGTCACAGAGCTAGTAAGTGTTTAAGGTCAGATTTGAACTCAGATCTTCCTGACTCCAGGTCTAGTGCACTATCTACTGTACCACTTAGCTTCCCAGAGTGAAAGGACTTGGGTCCAAATCCTACCTCTGATGGTCTCTACTTGTATAACTTCAGTCAAATAGCTTAAGCTCCAAGGATCTCACTTTCTTTATCTGTAAAATGAGAATGGTAGACTAAATCACTTCTGAGGTCTCTTCCAATTTCAGATCCATATTTTGATTGGTTTGTTCAGTAGGACCTCGTTTTACATGAGCAGTATGTTCCAAGACCCTTCACCGAAGCTGAAAATCGCTCATAATAGCAAAGCCCATTATTTAATGAGTATTTCTTGTATGAACATATCTAGGCACTTTGTGACTTTTCTTAGGCATATCAGAGCTACCAGAATCACTGCTCTTGTACAGCGGGGTTATTATTAATCACTAAAGAGCATGAATGAAATAGAGAGAAACAAGAAACAAGTGAGAACTCCAAAGTCTAATATGGGACCTAATGTTTGGTATAAAACAATGTAATGACTCACACTAATGCTTCTCAGGGTGAGAATGAGCATGACTGGGCAAACTGCTGTGAGACTTTACACAACTTGGGAAAATAATGTGGCTTTGGAAAGTAATTAAAACTTTTTATTTTATGTATTTTTCAGCCTTTATGTTTTTTGATGGCCTGTCATGTATATCTGAATTCACATGTGTTGATTTCATGTAAAACAAGGTATATTTATTTTTTATTATCATATATTGATTTATTGAGGGTCTTCCCTACACCGATGAAATTATACTTCTGGTCTCATAATCACAAGCCTGATTTATGTATACTTTTTTTTCCCATCTGAACTGAGTGAATGACTATTTATAATTTAACAATTAGACACAATGGAGTGTAAGGGAAAGAATCTGGGTTCTGCGATATTAATATTCCTTGTGACTTTTGAAAATTCACTTTACTTCTGAGGATCCCTGTCCCTATGTATATCATGAGGATATTAATACCTGCCTTTCCTGTCTAACAGTGTTGTTGTGAAGATCAAACAAAATGAGAAAATAAGGATGAAAGCATTTAGAAAAACTCTACAATGGTAAACATCCATAAGCTATCATTATTACCCTGAGATCTCATCACACTAGAGTAGCATAGTTTGTATGCTTCCTTCAGCTCCTGACTGAGCCTGCAGAGGACCTGGTGGGGGAGGAATAACAAAAGGAGAGACACAGGAGAAAGTCCAAGAAGCAAAAAACCACCAATCTTTGTCTTCTGTGAAGCCATGAGAGAATGTCGTTTGCCAGGCAATTTGGGGAGCCTTTGAGTCAAGTTGCCCTGTGGGGTGGATTCTTATCCTTCAGCTCTTGGGCTGAAATTGACCCCATTGGAGAGGACTTAGAAAAAAGACCCCTAAAAGGAGCCCTTGGATGATAAAATCCCCCCCCCCCCCATATGACCTCCTACTTGCCAACCTACATGTGCCAAAGACCTATTTGGATTCCAGGAAATTCTAACTGTGCACAGGATGCGTAGAAGGAGTTTGGTTCAGATGATTAACTGAATTTCTTCTCCTTTAGGCAGGTAGGTGATAAAGTGGATAGAACATTCGACCTGGACTCAAGAAGATTTGAGTTCAAATCCAGCCTCAGGAACTTACTAACTGTGTGACACCGGGCAAGTTATCGAATTTCCCACAGCCTCAGTTATCTCATCTGTAAAACAGGGAGAATACTAACACCAACCTCCTGAGTTGTGGTGAGAACTAAATCTAATATTTGTAAAGTGCTTTGTAAACCTTAACTTACTAGCTATTATTATTGCTATTGCTGTCGTTGCTATTGGCTAGACCCAGGCAGCCTCCACGGTGACTATTCTCAGAGAAAGCTCGTACAGTATCTGTTTTTCGGCTGTTTGGGTCCAGCCCACCTGCCCCAGCTGCTTTGTGGTTCGCCAGCCTCAGGTGCCCAGCAGGCCTGTAAAAGCTAAGAGTACCTGATAAAGCAGCCATAAGGTTTTATGGGCCTGCTATCCCAGGGACTAGTCTATGCAGTGTGAGTGATGCTGGTGTCCCATAAGTAGGGCTCTGGGCTTCGGGGTCCGATAGCAGGCGGCAGATGAGAATGAGAGGCCCTTCTGGGGGCATTTCAAGCAGGGAGGGCATGCTCCTTTTAGTGGGCCACTCCACAAAGTGGCCTTGGCTTGCCTCTTCTGTCTCCTCAAGGTAGCTTGGATCTGCCTGAAAGAAAGAAGAGATGGAATACGAAGAAAAGGAAAAAGAAAAGAAAAGAAGAGATGATATGGGAGGAGAAGAAACTGAGTTGGCTAAGGGCAGGATTCAAGTGAGGTCTCAGATTTAGAAGGTAAAAGATGTCTCGCTGCAGTAATTTTGCCAAGATCGATAACGACGGTGTCATGGTAGGATAGCTAGATTTTCCCTCAATAATCAGTGCACTCCTCAGACTAAAGCACTTACTTTCTTTCCAGGATCTTATCGTGAGGGAGGCATGGTCTTGGGGGCTTCTCCTGCTTCATTATTGAAGGGAGAACTAGCCTTAGGCAGCAGATTTTGCCTGTGACTCAGAAAAGGACTCTATGCTTCCTGGAAACCAGGCCAGTTTAGTCTGGCGAGGCTCATTAAAGGGTTGGCTATGGATGGACTGGGGGAATTCTTTTGACCACAGAGATCTTTGAGACCATCTATTAAGTTATAAAGGGATTGCAATCTGCATTGGTGGAGGAAGAGCACACACTAGTGAAATCACAGATCTTGGAAGTATTAAGGTAATAGTTGAATTTGCACAGAAAAAGACCAGACAAGCATTTATATTAAATTTTTAAAAATCAGATTGTTTCCCTTTCTTGAGGAGGCACTTTTGTTTTTGTTTTATCTTCATTTTTTCTATGATGCCTAGAGGACTGAAAAACTGAAAATGGCTCAGGCCTGTCTGGACCTCTGAGATAGGACAATATTATTATTATAGCTTATATTTCTAAAGTGTTTTGAAGTTCATAGGATAATTGAGTTAGGGCTAAAAGAACCTTCAAGACCATTTAATTCAACCTTCTCACTTTATAGATTTATGTCGGTCTAATGACTTGTTCACAGTCACCATATTTGTGGTAAGTAGTAGAGTCAGGGATGGAGCAGCTAGTGCTGGGCCTGTAGTCAGGCAGACTCGTTTTCCTGAGTTCGAATCTGGCCTTAGATTCTTACTAGCCGTGTGATCCTAGGCAAGTCACTTAATCCTGTTTGACTCAGATTCCTCATCTGTAAAAATGAGCTGGAGAAGGAAATGACAAACCACTCCAGTTGTTGTTCTTCCTTCAATCCAAAGAGGACCAATGACATGGGAGGATACTTTGACTCTTACATATATTAGATTTAAGTGAGGCAGAGTTGCACAAAATCAACCTCACTCTCTCTTCCAGGCATCCATGTCCAATAGCAAAACAAAAGTGAAGAGAACTGGTGATGGCCTTGGATGAATGGATGACCTTGGCATCTTTGATGTCTGACCACGCTCTAAGTACTCCATAGCACCTGCTTCCACCACCTTTGTGGCCATTGAAACAAATTGTTCTCATCTGCCCGTTTCACAGGGGAAATCTTCACATACCTAGAGTAGACACTGGCTAACTCACGGATGAGTTTGAGGCCCATTGGTTATCCTCGACACACATTTATTAAGTACCTACTGTGTGCTAGGCATTGTGCTGGGGATTCAAAGAAAGGCATATACCAATCCCTGCCCTCAAGAAGCTCTCAGTCCGATAGGAGAGACAACATCCAAATAAATGCAGCACGAATGCAGTAGGACCTTGTTTTACGCTCCTAACATGTTTCTGGCCCTTGCTGTAAGTTGAAAATTGTGCATAATAGTGAACCTCATTATTTAATAAGTATTTCTTGTATGAACATAACGAGGCACTTTATGACTTTTCTTCAGTTTATCAGAGCTACCAGCATCACTACTCTTGTTCTCCAAGGCCATTATTAATAACTAAATAGTATTAATGAAACAAAGAGAAGCCTTGCTCTGGCAGGGACACGACTTATTATAAGCCTGAACTCAGGACAGAGACTAAGGTGGCTGCTAATGTTTGGCTCAAAACAATGTAATAACTCGCCAATGCTTTTCAGAGTAAGAATGAGTGTGATTGGGCGAACTGCTGGGAGACTCTAAGCGCTTGGGAAAATGGTGCGGATTTAGTGCGTAATTAAAATTTTTTATCTTAAGTATTTTTCTGTCTTTATTTTTTATTGCCAATCACGTATACCTGAATTCATATGGGTTGAGTTCACATAAAATGAGATCCTACCGTAGAAAAATATCTCAGAGAGAAGGCAAGCCAGAGAGTGGGATCCAGGAAAGGTTTCTCATACAAAGTGGGATTTTTTTATTTTGAATATTTTCTCCTAGTTACATATTTCATGTTCTTTCCCTCTCCCCCAATCCCCTAACTTCCCTTACCTGACGTACAATTCCACTGGGTTTTACATGGTTCATTGATCCAGACCTAATTCCATATTATTGATAGTTGGACTAGAGTTATCATTTAGTGTCTACATCCCCAATCATATCCCCATCAGCTCATGTGTTCAAGCAGTTGTTTTTCTTCTGTGTTTCTCCTCCCACAGTTTTTCCTCTGAATGTGGCTAGTTTTCTTTCTCATAAGTCCCTCAGCCTTGTTGAGCAGAGTCTTAAAAGAGGTCAGTAACCACCTCTGTATCTTTGCCAAGAAAATCCCAATTGAGGTCACAAAGAGTTGGGTAGGACTGAACAACAAAAAGCAGCAGCAGTATTCAAACTTAGCAGGACTCTGACTTTGGAGTCAGAAAATCCAGATTAAAATCCTACTTTCAGGACTACCTGTGTGACCTTGAGCAAGTCACCTGCTTGGTCTTTAGTTGCATTGAGACCCCTTCTGTAAGAATTAAAATTAATGTTGAATACTTGAAGCATTATATTTTTAAAGTTTATCTGACAACATAGAACCACGTGACTAAGTTTTCTACCTGTTCAAAATGCCCTCTCTGCCAAAGCTGTGACAGGAAGGAAAAAGAATGCTAGACATGCAAGTCCACCTAATTTATATCCTGTCAACGCCAGCATGTAATGACAGGAAGCGACTAGGGTGCTGGGAATCGTAGTTTTGCTGGGGATCGTAGTTTTTAGGGTAACAGATTCAAATTACACACTTCCAGCTCCAAAGTTATGATGCTCCTAATTTTTTCCCCTCTGCCACTTTCTTCAGCCTCACTACTCCAAGACTTGCATAGCTAGTGAGAATCAGGGCTCTTGACTCCAAGTCTGGCACTCTCTTCATTATATAGCAAGCTCCCAAGGCTCTGGCCACAAAATAGTCTCTGAGGGCTAATTACAGTTCCCTGACCTCCCTTTCCCATCCCTCCTCATCTCCTAGTCCTGAAGATGTGATCTCACAGGATGTGTCTAACTGTTTTCTGCAGCAGCACAGCTCTTCATCCCCTGCCCCTTTCCAATAATTTGCAATAGAAGTTCTCTTAAGTGGTTCAGATACTGGAACTCTTTCTTCTACCTGGATTTTCCTATTTCTCCTTGGCTCCTTCCTTTCCTGCTACATAATGTTTTCTTCCTTTGGAAGGGAAAATCTGGGAGTCTATGTTTAAAAAAAAATTAATAATTTAAACATTATTGATTTCTGCCACTGGGCAGGAGGAAATCAGAGCTCTAAGTAGGAATTCTTTCATGTTGGGCAAAAAGAGTCGAGGTGGGACAGGCAGAGGCGCAGAGAAATGTCTCATTGTAAATGCAGTCACCCTGGGAAAGGGGAGGCCTATCCTTAGTGTCTAATCCTCACTGATGGGGTGAATTGTGGAGGAGAAAGTAGACCACAGGGAAGACGAAGCAACAGGGCCTTGGGGTGGCTGCCCAGGGGCCGTGGTGTTGTCTGGTGATATGGGCACCAAGACCAGCAGCCATGAGTGGAAGTAGTGCACCCTGAGGCACAGCCCCATTCACCCTGTATTAGTGACAGCTTCAGTAGAAATGAAGCCACATACATCTAGTTGAACAGAAAGCAGTTGCTAGGTGTGGTGCTTCACTTGGCCCAAGGGGTGAGAGAAGGAAGAGGTCCCAGGCTGGTTAGAAGTTGAAAAAAAAGAGCTTCTGGCCAGGGTCACAATGGCCCATTGGGGCAGTCTTAGACTCTGAGCAGTCAAAAATCTTTTTCATCTAGGGCTATTTCTGGGACTTCTCCCCCGTCCCGGGATAGAAGGTGAAAGGGATCACTTTCACACTTCTGGTCTTACCCCTCCTCGGCCACAAATAACTTGCTTGACCAGAGTTTGACCTCTCAGGGTCGAGGGTTCACTGGGGTAGGGAGTGATTGAGGAAGAGCATTTGTTTCTCTGCTTTTAATTAACTTCTCAGTGGGATCATAAGAGGTAGGATAAGGGAAGCCCACAGAGTCAGGGTGAAGGGTCCTCAAAGGAACAAAACCGCATCCCAAACCACTTCTAGTCCTCTTCTACCCACCCCCTTTCCCCTATCACCTTCCTTCTTTTGTTGTTGTTGTTTTTTGTTAAACCCTTACCTTCTTAGACTAGAAACTAAGTATTGGTTCCAAGGCAGAAGAATGGTAAGGACTAGGCAGTTAAGTGACTTGCTCAGGATCACACAGCTTTGAAGTGTCAGAGGTCAAATTTGAACCCAGGACTTCCCATCTCTAGGCCTGGCTCTCTATCCGCTGAGCCACCCAGCTGCCCCTACTCTGCCTCACTTCCCATCCCACTCTCCATCCCTACCTGGCCCTATACCAGGTACCACACACAGTCTCCTGACCCCAGCTCTGGGATTCTCTTGCAACATTAGGCCTCTCCTGGGCTACTTTTCACCTTTTCTGTATCTACCCCAGTTACGGTAGGAGGCCGGGATACCTCTAGCCGAGAGGATGCTACACCCTTTAATGTGTTCTCCCCCCAGGAGGGTGGGAGGGGTGGTGCCAGGGAGACCTGCCACTTGCAGGTCTAAGCCAGTGGCCCCGTAATTGTTGTGCTATTGATCTAGAGATGGCAATTTCACAGCAGCCACCGAAGCTCCATGGGGGATCCGTATAGGGTGGTGATTACGTTGGGGAGGGACTGACTGCCAACAAGCCTCCTAAAGCCCTAAGTGGGTCTGTGCTCAGCAGGATCCCTTAGTGGGGGGCGTCTGGTAGGGAGCCCCGCTTCAGAGAGAGATCTCCAGAAATGGGAATGATGGCAAGGATGCCTCCCTAGTATTTCTGACTAGTCAGACCCTCATTTAGACAATGGAAGGAGTGTGTGTGTGTGTGTGTGTGTGTGTGTGTGGCCAGCAGGGAAGGGTGCCCTTAGTTCATGGCACCTTGAAGACCAGTTAGTTAGGGTTCCTGGGTTGCCATAGGGCAGGGAGAGAAGGATGCCCACAGCCATTCACTAAGCGCCGATCCTTCTTTCTCATACCTTTTCTTAGTGACTAACAGATCTCTTTGTGACCCAAAGGTGACATGTTAGCCTGCTGTGTCAAGTGACACTCATTCCCATGGGAAAGTAGCTCCACGTGGCAGGGCTGTAACCCACTGGAAAGAAATGTCTGAAGTGGTGATTCATTCAGCAACCCATTTAAGGGCAGATCATTATCCATCAGGCAGTAATGATCTTTCCCACCTTGAGCCTCACATAGCACCTTCTCTATATTTCTCTGGCCCGCTTATCATTTATTATTCTATCTTACCCATATTTGGCCCTGGGATCTAGAACTGGGAGATGCATTAGAAGTTATTTAGACCAGGGATTCTTCTTCTTCTTCTTCTTTTTTGTATCATGGATCATTTGGGGAGTCTGTTGAACCCTAAGGACCTATTCTTAGGATGTTTTTAAATGCATAAAATGTATAGGATTACAAAGGAAACCAATTATGTTAAAATGTGGTTATCAAAAAATTTTTTTAATTCTTTTTCACATATGATTTATCATTTATTTGGGTATATGTTTTAGGATTTTGGTTTTATAAGATCATTCACTTACGAAAATAAATAATATGGAAACATGTTTTACGAGGTAATACATGTATAGCCCAGATTGAATTGCTTGCCAGCTCTGGGAGAGGGGAGGGAAAAAGGGAAGGAGAGAGTTGGGATCATATAACTTAGTAAAACTCATTTGGAAATTCATTATTGAAATCTTAAAAATCTAAATAAATAAGTAAATAAATAAAATTCATGTTTACAAACTCCAGGTAAAGAACCCCTGATCAACCAATTTCCCCATTTTATAGAAGAGGTAACAGAGACCCAGAAATGGGAAGGAATTTGCCCAAGGTCACTTGATGTCATTCAAGTCATGTCCAACTCTTCATGACCCTATTTTGAAGTTTTCTTGACAAAGATATTAAAGTGGTTTGCCATTTCCTTCTCTAGTTCATTTTTAAATAAGGAATTAAGGCCAATGTGGTTAAGTGCTTGCCCAGGGTCACATGGTTAGGAAGTGTCTGAGGCCAGATTTGAACTCAGGAAGATGAGTTTTCCT
Source organism: Gracilinanus agilis (assembly GCF_016433145.1). Classification (NCBI taxonomy): domain Eukaryota; kingdom Metazoa; phylum Chordata; class Mammalia; order Didelphimorphia; family Didelphidae; genus Gracilinanus; species Gracilinanus agilis. The sequence continues at coordinate 199,142,942 of NC_058132.1, forward strand.
GACTCCAAGTCTGGCATTTTATCCACTGTGCCTCCTCACTGCCCCAGGTCACACAAAGCTTCTAAATAGCAAAATTAGCATAGGTACTCCCATTTCAACCACTATGCTAAACACTTTACAAATATCTCATTTGATCCTTATAACAACTCTTGGAGGTAGGTGCTATTGTTATCCCTATTTTACAGATGAGGAAACTGAGGCTGAGGGATTGACTTGGTCAGAGTCACACCACTAGTGAATATCCAAGGCTGAATCTGAATTCAGATTTTCCTGATTCCAGTCACAGAGCTCCATCCCCTGTGCCACCTAGCTGCCAATAAAACAATCCCTGCCATCAAGGAGCTCATGGGACAGGGTGGGGAGGAGAACACTATGACAAAAATGCAAAGTATATGCAAAATAATTACAAAGTCATTTTGGAGGTGGTAAGTATTAAGGACTGAAGGAGATCAGGAATGACCTCTTTGAGGAGGTAGCCCTTTAATTGAACCCTGAAGGACTTTAAATCAGAAGAAATTGCAGTTTGTCCAAAAGTCAGGAGTGAGCTACAGAAGCTTTTTGAGCAGGACAATGACATCGTCAGACCCGTCCAATTTATCAGTTGGGTACAGGAAGTTAGGAAGCCTTGGCAATAGTCCAGGAAAGAGACAATGAACTAAGGCCTGAACTAAGGTGGTGGCCATGAATGAATACTCGTAGAATTCATGCAGAGAAATCTCAGCAGTTGCTGTTACTCTCAACCTAAACTGGTTCCAATAGCAACAATCATTCCAAAGCTGACATTTTGAACAAAAGCTAGAATGCTTCCTGTTGTAGCTCCTGCCTGAGCCCTACAATATTAGTGGAAGCTAGGGAGCACCAGTAGTGAGATCACCAAGCCTGAAGTTGGGATGATGTGGGTTCAAATCTGGCCTGAGACACTTCTCAGCTATGTGACCCTGGGCAAGTCACTTGACCCCCATTGCCTACCCCTTACCACTCTTCTGCCTTGGAACCAATGCATAGTATTGATTCTAAGATGGAAGGTAAGGTTTTTTTAAAAAAAGAATTGGTTCTAAGAAGGTAAGAGTTTAAAAACAAAAAACAAAACAAAACAAAAAAACCATGGCGGACAACATGGGAAAATGCCATTTATCCAACAAGAGGTCTGGGTTCTCCAGTCTCCTCCAATCACCATTACTAGTTGTATGCCCTTGGACAAGCCATTGAAGGTTCGCAAGCCTCAGGTGCCTCACTTGTAATAATGCCAGCCAACTGTCAGTCAACAAGCATTTATCAAACGTTCCTTTGTGCCAGGCATTGCGCCAAGGGCTGGGGGTACAAATACAAGCAAAAACAAAGACAAGTCCCTGCCCTCAAGGATACGCCATCCTGACAGGAGAAGACAGCCCATAAAAGGGAAGCTGAAAAACAGAGAGAAGGGGCAAAGGGAGAGGGTACCCAAGTGAAGACTTGGGGGGGGGGTGAAGTCCGGAGAATAGAGATGGATGCTCTGGACTCTTACACACTGTGGTGTTCCAGGGTTCTAAGTATTTCTCGAGGGCCCTCTTAGCTCTAAGTTGGATCCCGGATTCATTTAAGGCACTCCCTTCCCCAAGGCATATTTCAACTAATTTATAATTTGAGATAAATTCTAAGTAACTTCCCGAGGGCACCTGAAGGTTAAATGACTTGCCTCATTCACTTAGCTGGCTTCCAAGGGGCGATCTGACCTCGGGACTGGCGGCTGCCAACTTCAGCATGGGACTGTGTCAGGAAGGTTACCTACTGTAAGTTTGATGATTTCACGAAATAGCCTAGTCCTCCACCCCTTTTGTCACCTACCATTTCTCTCTTACCCTGAGCTCCTTTTCCACTCTCCCTTTCTCGGGCTTTCTGCCTTCGTTCAGTACCGCTCCTATATCTGTCCTTCTGGTTCCCTTCTAATGACCCCTCCTCCCCACCACCCGGGCACCCGGCGTAGGGAATCTGCATCTCCTAACAGTGGCCTTCCTGAAAATTCTTTGCACAGTTTGGGGAGGGGGGGAATGAGAGGGGGAAGGGAGACTGCAAGAGAGAATCTCATGTATTTTTGGTACCAGGGATAATAAGATAATTATGCAATTAGCAGTAATTTTATCGCTCCTGTAATTTCCTTTTAACAAGAGCCTTTTTTTTTTAGTGGTGGTGGGGCTGGGGGATGGTTCCTGTTGTTGTTTTGTCTGCAGTGTCTGTCATCAGGAATTTGGCCAGACACCCACGCATTCCATGGGGAACTGGAGGCAGGGAGGGAGAATGAGAGGGAGGGAGGGCTGGCTGGGTAGCCCGCTCGGGCTCCTGTGCCTCAGCCCTGATTGTGCTCCCCGGTCCCGCCTCTCCAATTGGACAGACTAGGGAATGAGGAGTGACACCCAGGAAAAAGGATTTGAGAAGCTGGGAAGTTGCAGCTGGCCTCCTCCATGAGACTTCTTCATCTGGAGGAGAGAAGCTGGAGTTCCAGCTGGGGGGACGGAGGTTAGGGCCCTCAGGGAACCGCGGAGTGAGCCTGGATCATTCCACCCCTAGGCCCAAGTCACACATGAGGTTTGTTCCGAGATTTCTCCCCCGTCCCCGCTGGGCTGTGGTACAGAGCAGCCAGCCAGCCCATGGACTGGTGCCAGGTAATTACCAAGCAAGTTCCAGGTGACTTCCTCCTCTTCCCCACCCCCATGCCTGCTGAGCATTCCCTGATTTGGGGCCCGGCTGTGTAATCAGCGCCAGGTAACCTGTGGGGACCCGTAATTGCTAGGAAGTTGCCTGGGACTTTGCAAGGTAAGCACACATGGTGATCCTCCCAGGCTCTCCATAAGGGCGCATTGCCTTCAGCTGGGTCTTGGGGACTGGGGAAAGAGAGGTCTGTGGGGAGAAACAGGCAAGCCGGGGACCGCAGGAGGGGAAGCTGAGAGAGTATCACTGTAATAATAAGCCTGTTCTAATGGGCCCCGAGACAGGTGGGAAAGAGACGAGGGTCTAGTAGTGGAAGAGAAGCTGGATGAGAGGGGCGCTGCCCCACTGTGACGGGCATCTCATCCCAGGGGGATGGGGGACCGGGGATCCTCCTCTCCCCTCCCTCCCATATGGAGAAGCCTCACTGATGTACCTTGTCATCATCCTTCAAGTGTAATTTTTTTAAATTGCAAAAATCTTACAGAGCTATTAACCTCAAAAGAGCTTAACATATGGCAGACCGAGTCTCCCTCTTACCCTAATTATAAGGCTTGCAGTAATGGTGCTGTCTTTTAAGTTACAGCTGCTGTGCTTTTGGCTTGCACTAACATTACATCCTATTAAAGAGCTACATTAAATGCATGCAAATTGGCCGAGCCACCGAGCTCTCCAGACCAATGAGGAGGCCGGATTGGAGCCGCAGCGGCAATATCCGGGGGTCAGGCTCGCCCTGCTGAGAGCGCCATATGATCTATCAATCAAACTCCTCTCATTAATTAACTAATTCATTAAATATCTTTATATATGAAGGCCCGGCCAGGCGGAACATTGTGTTGACAGGGACGTCCCATCAGCACTTAGCCGAACACGCATCCCCCCTCCGATAGATCACCAGGTGCCTGAACAGGTCAACTTTCTAGCTTCCGCTGGGGCAGCAAGAAAGTAATCAGCCCTCTCGCGGCTCCCGCTCTCACTTCCCCCGAAACACATACAAGTCTCCCATTCCGGAGAGGGTCCTCTCCCTTCCGGGACTGGACGTTTCGGCGCTCCTCGTCCACATTGATTCCCTCCAGATGGGGTCGATAGACTGCTGCAAAGTTTGGGCTTTCCTCAGAGGGGAGGAAGGCGAAGCGGCGGATGGTGACCTGGAAGGTATAGCATGGCACACAAAGAACTGGGGACCTGGGCTCAGATCCCAGCCCCGTCACTAATTGTGTGTCTTTGAGCAGGGCCCTTGATATCTCTGTTTCTTCCTTTGTGAAATGATGGGGGGAGTGGAGAGCAAAATGTTTCTAGTATCATTTTATTCTGCTACCTTGAGAAATCCTTCATCCCACTGATCCCGATACTCTCATCCATACCTTCTTTTTCCTTAAAGCCCCCATGGTGTATCTCCTCAATCCATTATACACCTTCTTTCAGTTTTCTTTTTCTTTTTTTAATTTTCTTTTTTAGAAAAATTTGCCATGGTTACATGATTCATGTTCTTACATTCCCCTTCACTCCCCCTTCACCCCCCCCCCCCATAACCAACACGCATTTCCACTGGTTTTAACATGTGTCATCGATCTAGACTTATTTCCATATTATTGATAGTTGCATTGGTGTGGTCTTTTTGAGTCTACATCCCCAACCATGTCCACATCAACCCATTTGTCCAAGCAGTTGTTTTTCTCTTCTTTCAGTTTTCTAAACATTTCATAGATCCCTATACCATACTATAATTCTTTGGCAGTGGGGTGGAGTTGAACGAAAGTTGGGATCAGAATCAGGAAGATCTGAGTTCAAGGATTTTCACCCAAAATACTGATTGTAAGATAGTTATAGCTGCTCTTTGTGGTGGCAGAGAATTGGAAATTGAGGAGATGTCCATCAATTGGGGAATGGCTGAATAAATTGTGGTAATGTCGATGATGGAATACTATTGTACGATAAGAAATGATAAGCAGGATTGTTTCAGAAAAAGCTGGAAAGATCTGTGGGAACTGAGGCAGAGTGAAATAAGCAGAACTGGGAGAACATTGTACATGATAACAGCAATATTGGATGATGATTATCTGTGAAAACTTGGCTACTTTCAGCAATGCAATGATCTGGGACAATCCTGAAAGACTTAAGACTGGGAATGATATCCACCTCCAGAGAAGGAACTGTTGGAATCTTCTTTCACATCAGTGTATTTATGGTTTTATTTTGGGGTTTTGGTTTTATATAAGTTTGCTCTTATAACAATGACCAATATGGAAGTGTGTTTTGCAGGACAATAAAAAATATGCCATTACAAGAAAAAAATATACTGGTTGTATTACCCTGGGCTCATGCTGCAGAGAAATCTCTAAAACTTTTTAAGTTGCAGAACAGGTGTTGAAGCACTGGCATATGGAGTTGCCTCACCAGGAGTTCTCTGTACCAACGAAATTACAGGTGCAAGCCTTACCAATGCAACAATTAGTCTGCCCAATGGTTATCCTTTGCTTTTTTTTTTTTTTTTAAACCCTTACCTTCCATCTTAGAATCAATACTATGTATTGGTTTCAAGGCAGAAGAATGGTAAAGGTGAGGTGATGGAGTTTAAGTGTTTTGCCCAGGGTCACACAACTAGGAAGTGTCTGAGGCCAGATTTGAACCCAGGACCTCCTCTCTCTAGGCCTGGTTGGCTCTCAATCCACTGATCCACCTTAGCTTCTCCCTTTCCTTTGTTTTGATACATGAACAACATACTTTTTCAGTCTCTCTGAAGTCCTTTGCCTTTCTGCATCTAGCATCAGATCTGGAAAAGAAATAGAAGAATTTCAGTACAGATGGAGTGACAACATAAAGATAGGACATTATATTTTTGAACCATGGATCCTTTCAGAGTATGTACTTTTCTTATTAATCATTTATTAGTAATATCCTGCCACTTGTATTCAACTGTAATTTTTAAATTTTTCTAAAATCATGGTGGTCCATGTTTTGCTGCCATATTACATCACTAGGAAAATATTGGTGCTAAATAAATGGTCTTTTGGATGAGGAAGCAACTTGGAATCATTGAGTATTACAGAATTTCAAAAGTACAATCCAATCTGGCCTCTGACCTTTTCTTCCTCCTGTTCAATGGCAGGTGAAACTCACTGGAATGCTTCAGCTCTTGTCTCTTATATATTTGTTGATGGACTAACTTAAGAGATTGTATATTGTAAGGGTGAAAAAGGGGATTTATGGGTTCAATATATTAAAAGATGGTCGCCAGAGGATTGAACTATTATCAATCCTCAATTAAGAATAATCTCAAATCAAAATTGACTTTTATGGAAGTTTATTTACATGAGAAGAGAGAGAGGAAGTACAGAGATAAGAATCTATCCCAGTAATTAATCCAGGTAGATCTTAACCCTCAGCAGAGGATTAAAGGGCCTGAGGCCTGGAGGTAAATGGAGCAAACAGAGTCTATAAAAAGAAGTCTCTTAATAGAAGTTCAGGAAGATTCAGTCTTTAAACTCACCACGTGGAACAGTCTCGGTCACGAACCAGCAAAGCTTCCTTAAGTCCCCTTCACAAAACCAGAAGCACCTCTCACTCACTCAACTTAAAGGGGTCACTTCCAGTGCTTTCCCCTAGCCTGTGTGTCCAATCACAATAGATGATTCTCATAGACCGCCTGGGGGCAGGTCAGTGGATTCTGTTTCGTCACTCACTCTAGCACATGTGGGTTAGGACCTCCCAAGATTGGAGGTACTCTCACTTTTGGTGATTAAATCTAAAGATGGGCAGTGTAGACTTAATCTAATTATCACTATATATATGTAAGAACTGAAGCAATATCTAGTTCTCATCCACTTAAATTTTTTTTTTTCTCATCCACTTTTAATTCCCAGTGTGGATGGGCAGGCTGGCCTCTTTTGAGTGGTTATAGATTTCATCATGAAGACCCTATAGTTCAAAGCAATCAAAGAGGAAAAACTGGATAACCTCATTACTATTTAAGAATCTCTCTTGTATTTGCACTTGGTATAGGAAATCCTCCATGGAACAGAAATCAATTAATGTAGTAATATAATTCCCATGTTATGCCTCACTTGACAGTGATAGCAGATCTTTGGAAAGAATTCTATCTGTGTTGTCTCTACCATGGAATCTAGTATATATAACAGTATATATAATATCATATAAAATAGTATTTTATATGATATTAGGCCCTGGTTGTGATTGGGCAAAGGCAGAGGTTGGACAGGGTTCCTGGTATGGATTGAACTCTCCCTACTTTTACCAGTAGCTATATAAAAGAAATAGAGAAATTCCCAAATTGTGGGAGTGAGTACAAAACAACATGACAGTACAGGGTCCCTCTTGATCCCATAGATTTGTTCGAAAAGGCCAAAGGCATGAGACAGTGTTCAAAAGAGAAGCAAGGGCAAAACCAGAGAATCACAAAATGTAGAGAAAGTTGCTGATGGGAGGCATGGTTTGGGTTTTAACCTGTAAAAGTTCAGTGCTGAGAGCTAGATGAGGGGTCAAGTTAGAAAAGAAAAATAAATATAAATGGTTATACTCCCAAATCACTTAGATTCATGAAAACTTTAAGCCTGGGTGAGCATCACATAGCCTTATTCTCCCAACTTGGCAATATCTGTCAGCTAGAAAGCTCTTCCTGCCATTGCTGCCCTTATTAGCCTCTATGGAATTTATGGGGTGGCAGACTTGCTCACACCCTTGTCAGCTGGAGGGCCCTATAAGCTGTCCCTGCCTCCATTAACCTCCGTGGAATTTATGAGGCAGCAGGCTGGATGAGTCTAATGTATATGTAAGAGACATCTTTATTGAAAAGAGCCTTTAAGGTAGGGATTTTTAATCCAGGGAAGGGGGATCCATGGATCGATTTCATGAGGTCCAAGAACTCTGATGGGAAAATAATTAGTTGTTTTTTAAAATTTACATTGACCTTTAATTGAAATTTAACATTGCCTTTAATTATTTAAAAACATCATTCTGAGAAAGGATCTAAAGACTTCACCAGACTGTCAAAGAGGTCCATGGTACAAAAAAATGTTAATATATCCCCTACATATTGTAAGCCTTTCTCTTTTCTAATCTCTCACTTGATAACCTTGTCACTCTGTCCTGATCAGATACCATCTGGAGTATTATGTTTAGTTCTGGGCACTATGGGTTAGAAAGAACATTAAATAGACTGGAGTGCAGGTAGAGGAGGGTAACCAACATGGTAATGGGCCTTGAGTCAATGACATTTGAGGATTTGTTGATGAAAACTGAGAACAAGAAAAGATTGGTAAGGAGGAGAGTATGATAGTTATGTTCATGTGGAAGAGAAATGTAGTAATAGAGAATTAGACTCCCCCCTCTTCCCCCGAGAAGAAAAAACAAAAACAAAAACATTGAGTAGAAGTTACAAAGAAGAAAATTTAGGTCTGATGTTAGGAAAAATTTCTTAACACTCAGAGTTGTCCAAAAGAAGGATGGCCTACTTCAAAAAGAAGTAGATTTTTCCTCATTAGAAATCTGCATTCAGAGGCCAGATGACACTTAAAAAAATATGTACACATATTTGTGTTATGTATGTCATAATTGGGATTCAATTTGAATGATAGACTATATGTCTGTTAAGTTTTCTTTGAATGCTAAAATTCAGTGCTTAACTGAAGATGTAGTCTACTTTTTGGATAATCATTTGTGATAGTCTGCCCAAAACTTGCTCATGTTTTCAGAAAACATACCTCAGATGAGTAACTAGACCATTCCTGTAGTTTTTATAAATATGGAAGAGCAGGAATGAGTCAATAGTTACTGATGTTTGCTTAGTTGTTATTTTTTTTTGGGGGGGGGAAGGATTGGTTAAAATACTCTTGTTGGTCTTTTCCCATTATTAAAAAATTTTTCCCTTCTTATATTTATATAATATATAATATATTTATATATTTATTTATACTTATATATACTATTTTATATATTTATATAATATATAATAAGCAAAATACTGAAAATCAGTATTTGAGTGCCTCTAAAACAATCTGTTTCCAGAAATGATTTGTTATAGATTTCTGGCCAAATGTAGTCATTCCTTCTAGCGTTATGTTTTGGATTGCCATTACTACTTTCTCATAAAGTTCTTTGGGAACTGAGGAACAAGGCTAAATGTACTTGTCCCAAAAATTGTTCTCCAAAAGATAAATAGTCAAAGGAAATAAATAGGCAGTTTTCAAAGGAAGAAATCCAAGCGATCAACAAACATGAAAAAATTCACTAAAAATGAGAGAAATGCAAATTATGGAACCCTAAGGTTCCATTCTACCCCGATATTTTGGCAAAGATTACAAAAAAGGAAAATGACAATTTTTGGAGGGCCTTCAGGGAAATGGGCACACTAATGCACTGTTGATGGAGCTGTGAATTAGTCTAGCCATTCTAAAAAGCAATTTGGCACTATGCCTCAAAAGTCACTAAACTATGATTATTCTTTGACCCAGTTAGACCATAGCAGCTGGTTTGTCTTTTTTTTTTTTTTTTAAAGTAGAAAAGAATTAGAAAATAAAGGAGTGTTTATCTGTTGGGCAATAGCTAAACAAAACAGGTTATATTGAATGTAATGGAATATTATTGTGCTATTAGGAATAATGAAATGGATAGTTTCAGAGAACCCTGGAAGACATGTATGACCTGATGCCAAGTAAGGTGAACAGAACCAGAGGAACAATTTACATGCTAATAGCAACATTATAAGCAAAAATGATCACAAAAAACTTGAGTATTCTGATTAATACAAGGACCAACCACAACTGGAGAGTACCGAAGAGAGAGTATGTCACCCACTTCTTGCCAGAGCTCTGATGGACTCAAGACGCAGAAAAAAATATGAATTTTTGGATATAATGTGGGAATTTGTTTTATTTGCCTATATATTTATGTTTGATATAAGAAGTTTGTCTTTTTCTTTTTCCCAGTTGGGAATTAGAAAATGGAAGAGCAAAAAGAAATAGGAATAGAGAAGTTTAAAAAAGAAAAAAGAATTGAAAAAGAGTTTCTCTGAGACATCTTTAAAAAATAGGAGTGAAAAGTACAAAAGAAAAGCCAGAAAGCAGGATAATTTAAAAAACAAAACATTTTATTTTTTCCTAATTACATGTAAAAACAATTTTTAACATTTGTTTTTTCAAGTGTCAAGTTCAAAATTCTCTCCCTCTCTCCTTCCGCTCCCTTCTCCTGAGAGAGCAAGCAATTTGATATAGGTTATACATGTGCAATCATGCAAAACATTTCCATATTAGTTATGTTGCGAAAGAAGACAGACCAAAACAGATGCATGCATGCATACACACATACATAAACACACACACACACTCACACAATAAAGTAAAAAACAGGATGCTTCGATTGAGTAAGAGAACTTTGAAAACTACATGTTAATCTTCTACAATGTTCTAAAAGTCTTAGTTCAGTTTTAAGTCTTGATAACTTGAAAATACACTAAGATTTTTGGGACACCATGCATGCTTAAGAAGTAAACTATCCAAACTAAAGACCTACGTTGCACGTATGGTCTTCTTTTTCTGTTCTACTCTGTTTACAAAAATACACATTCTATTTAGTGTCAGACCTTCTAAATCAACTCACTGGCCATTGGACAAAGACTGTATATTAAGAGTATTGACAATTTGCATTTGTTCTAAGAATTGGGTGACTTTTAGCATCCTTTCTCCCCCCTGCAACTCCCATTTTTTGTTTATGTTCTTGCCATTGTCACTGGAATAGATTAGAAGCCATTCTGTATTTTTATGCTTCCTGCCTCCCCCCCTAAAATCTCACTTTGATTTCTCATCATGCTACAAAGGGGAGCTTAGGTTCTTGAAGGCAATTCCAGTGGAACACTAGTTCTGACAAGTTCTACTCTGATGGAAAAGCTTCAAGTATGGCATTAACAGTAAATTGGATGTGCTTTCTGAGGCCCAGCTTAGCAAAGAATGGAGAGTCAGACACTTGGTGATGAGCTCTTTGGCCATGTAACCAAGAAAAAGACAAAATAACCCTCAGCCCTTATCGAGCTCTTCTGATGGTGGTAGATTAGCCCTTCTTCCTACAAATAAAAAACAGAGGGTACTTAGATACACACAATTTTTAGACTACCTGCTTATTTGTTCAGTTGTGTTGGACTTTTTGTGACCCCATTTGGAGTTTTCTTGGCAAAGAAACTGGAGTGGTTTGCCATTTCCTTCTCTAACTCATTTTATAGATGAGGAAACTGTGGCAAACAGGATAAAGTGACTTGCCCAGGGTCATACAACTAGTAAGTATCTGAGGTCATATTTAAATTCAGGTCTTCCTAACTCCAGTAATCAATATATCCACCATACCATCTAATTGCCCCTTAGACTACTGAGAAACTTTTATTTGAATACTGCTAGTCTATATGTGAGATCTTTGTCCAATTATTAAATAGATGTACTAAGAGGAGAACTGAATCATAATAAGTTTGACAAAGGACATCTTTCTTCTTTCAAGATCTAGCTTAAGTAGTAGCTAGGTAGTACAGTGGATAGAGCACTAGGGCTGGAGTCAGGAGAACTTGGGTTCAACTATGGCCTCAGACACATGCTAGCTGTGTGACCCTGGGCAAATCACTTAGTCCTAATTGCCTAACCCTTACCATTCTTCTCTCTTAAAATTAATCCCGAGACAGAAGGTAAGGGTTTAAAAAAAAAAAAAAAGAAAAAGAAAAAGATGCAGCTTCAATGTGAAGCCATTCCTGATCTCCTCAACTGCTTGTGCCCTTTCTACTTTGCATGTAACTGCTTTCTATTTATTTTATTTTATATTTATTCTATACATAATTCTACAAATATATAGCACCTCCATTAGAATGTAAGCTATGAGAGTTGCATGTGTGTCTCCCAAACACAATACTTGGCACATAATAGGAAATTAATAAATGTTAGCTGATTTATTGACACTGGCACTCTCAATGAGACCAGAAGATGAGTTGCAGCTAAATGGAAGGATGGCTTACAGATTCTCCTTGGAGAGGCAAATAAAAGGGATGGCAGAGTTGGTTTTATTATGCACCAAAGGCAACAAGAAACATAATTTCATGGGAAATTTGGTTATCTCCTATTGCAGCACTCATGATAAGTATTTGCAAAAGGACCACCATGAAAATAATTGCATCTTATGGACCCACTATCAGTTGCAGCAGGTGAAGTAGTAAAGAAATTCCATAAAAGTGCTCAATAAGATTCCCCCAAATTAAATCAACATGTACTTTTGATACTCGGTGACTTCAATGCCAAGGTGGGAATAGGTGAGGATGGTGAGAAAATAGATTGGAAAATATAGGTCATGAATGAGGAATAAGAGATACCAAGACTCTTAAGCCTCATGCTTCTGTATCATGAATATTTTCTTTAAGAAAAGAATCAGAAGGTGCTGGACATGGTGAGCTCCAAATAACATTACAAGAAATGAAGTTGATTGCATTTTAACAGACAGGAAGTGTCTCATTACCGATGTGGGAGTCATTTCTAGATCAGCTGTCTGTGTATAGTCAGACCATCTCCTTGTAAGAGTAAAGATGAAAATTAGTACAAAGCTAGAAAAAAGAATTAAAATGAGGAGAAGATATGACATGCAATTAAAACTCAATCCTAACTGCTTCAAACAAGTTGCTGATGATGAAAAATAAGATATGGGCTACAGAAAGAACATAGACACAGACTATAATAATTTCATACGGAGGTTTTACTGATAAAAATAAATTGCCATAACCAGGAGATCAAAAGAAACTAAAAAACACCTTAGTCAGAAACTCTGACTTACTTGCCAAAAGGAGAGATATAGCTGCCAAATGCAACAGTGGTTTAGACTACAAACTCAATTATAAAATTTTATAGAGACACATGATAGATTATGAGAAGTAACATCTCATAAAATAGAAACAGTGGAGGGCAGATCTAGTTTAAAGAAAGTCTGTAAAGATAAACTAATTAAGCTAACCCAAGGACATTTAAGAATGGAAATGTAAAGGACAGTTAGGTAGCACAGCAGATAGAGTGCCAACCCTGGAGTCAGGAGGACCTGAGTTTGAATCCGACCTCAGATACTTCTTAGTTGTGTGACCCTGGGCAAGTCACATAACCCTACTAGCTTAGCCATCATCCCTTATCGGTATCAGTTCTAAGGCAGAAGATAAAGGTTTAAAAGAAATGGAAATGTAAGAAGGACAACAAACAGAAGAAAATGGAAAAGATCTATAAAGATTTTTATAGCAAACATTTTCACTTTTATATTACACAAATCTTAATAATGAAATGTTGCATTCTCATCAATAGAGGCTCTAGTCTTAAACTCTAACATAATCTTGGAGGTGTTTTATAGAGATTGTATAAATAATAGTAAAGAGAGCAAATGTGAGAAAAGCAACTGAATCAGACCAAATATACATAGAGATGATCTGTACTGGAAGTAACATATTTGTAAAGATATTAAATGATTCAGCTACTAGGTATCTAATGGATAGGAGGATATTAAAGACATGGGAAAAAATCCTGGACCTTATTAATATATGGTGCTTTAAGGCTTCCAAGACTCTCTTCCTCTCTCTTTCCTTTCTCTCTCTCCCTCGCTGCCTCCCTCCTTCCCTCCCTCTTCTCCTCTCTGTCTCTGTCTCTTTCTCTGTGTCCATCTGTCTGTGTCTGTCTCTCCCTCCAGTAAACCAACTCATTTTAGTCTCACAAGAATACTGTGTGAAGTAGTTGCTATTATTATCCTCATTTAAAAGATGAGGAAACTGAGGTTGAAAGAAGTAAGTGACTTGTTCAGTGTTATATAGATAGTAAATCTCAGAGGCGAGACTCAGACTCAGATCTTCCAGGTCTTTGCATTCTACCACCTAAACATCAGCTACTATCCAATAGTCCTATTTTACCATTATGTAAAATTTTTGAGAATCATTTAATACACATTGAGGGCATCCTCAGTGGGGATATTAGTAGGAAATGAACAAAAATAAGTATTACAAATTAGACCACATCTTTACCATCTCACAATTGATTGAAAGATGTAGAAAATGTGAAATTCCATTGTGATTGTTTGTTTATTATTTTTTAAAGCAATTGATTCAGTTGAGTTACAGGCTCTCTTTTAAGAGGGTTTCTTTTATTCACATATCAGAATTATTCAAGTTCCCTTGAAAGATAGAACAATAGATTGTTTGAAGATATCTGATCATAAAATATTAGGAGAGGCATAAATATTTATGAGAAGCTCTTGCCAACAATTGTTCACCAATGTCATAGAGTAGATCCCTCACAGAGTTCAAGTTGAAGAGGGATTCCCTATAGGTGGTGAATTTTTCCAGACACTCTCTTTTGTAGAAGTCATGATGGTGGCTACATCAAACCCCACATACTTAAGAGTTTCCCAGAAGAGACCATTAAGGACTCAGATGAGTTTAGTCTAATTAGCCTTGCAAGAAAAATCAAGTGAATGAAGAATAACTATCCTCCAGATAATAATACACAGTTAAATGGACAACCTATGTTTATCCGTCAGTATATATGATTAAAATCTAGATCTTTATCTATATCTATCTATGGGCACATAGTAAAAACAGATGAATTGGAACCAGAATTAAGCAGAATGAGGAGAGGCAGATGCATTGCCTTCAGGAAACTGCAGAATACCTGGGATGATTCCAAAGCTCTTGAAGAAACAAAGGTCCATCTTTTTAATATCAACCTTTCATTCTACTGGTGGTGTGTAGTTGTGACTCGTGGAATACAATAGCTACCAAAATGAAAAATTAGTATTACACAGAATTCAATGGAAAAGTATATGTTGGGTATGAAAAGATTGTAGCACAGTGATAGAATGCTGGATCTGGAGTCCAGAACACCTAAATTCAAATCCAGCTGTAGACATTGACTATATTTATGTAAACAAGTGCTAAGCACTATAAAGTAGGCTTTATATAAACGCTTCCTTCCTTCCCTTGTAACATTATAACATAACTTTATAAATAAAGAACTACAAACTAAAGTAAAGGATGGTGTTAGGGAAGTGTAGGGTTGAAAAACAAAATGGGCTTTTCCCAAGGCAAGAATGAGCCATTCCATATATACAGCTCATGTGCACAACTTATACCTAATCAATGCCAAAAGAAAGCAAGGAAACCTTTGAGGCCATTGGCTGGATTCCCTATAGTGAACTTATGGGGCAATATGGACAAGAGTTGTATAGGTTAAGCTGCAATCTTTGTCATTAAAGGAAAATTCATTACCAAGTGGCCAACATTCTGATGATGAACTCCTTTGTATTTACCTATTCCTTGCAATGAAGACATAATCCATTATGAATAGTATCCTAAAAGGCAAAATTTTCATTTTGGTAGAACCTGATAGAATTGTGTTCCACTGACACAGAAAGGAAGGGTAAAAAAGAGAAAGTAGGGAAAGCAAGATGGAAAGAAGGGGAAGAAAAGGAAGGATAGGAAGAAAGGAAGGAAGGAGGGGAGGGAAGGAGAAAGAAAATATTTATTGCCAAGAGCTATGCTAAATGCTTACAAATATTGTCCCATTTGATCCAAACAGTAATTCTGGGAGGTAGGTGCAATTATCATCCTCAGGTTAGGGTTGAGGAAACTGAGGCATACAGAGGTTGTGACTTCCTCAGGGACACGCACCCCTAGTAAGTATCTGAGTTTAGATTTGAACTCGGGTTTTCCTAGCCCCAGGCCCAGCATTCTGTTTACTATATTGCCCAACTTCTTCATGAAGTATAGACTTCATAAACCATATCACCAGCATGTCATGATGAAACATCAGAGTAGCTCTCTTACAGAACCCAATGGTCTTTCTCATTCTAAAATGCTATTATTCCCATAAGGTTAAGATTGGTTTATTTGCAAGGATCCTGTTGGGTTACAAAGACATGAGGAGCCAGATTCTGGGCCTGGGAAACAAGGTGGAGGAAGAAGTCATTTCTCAGGAGTGGAATTATGCCAGTTATCAAGGATTCATCTTTTCCTCTTTTTGTCATGAACTCCTTTAAATTATTAGATTGGTAACAGGATTGGTTTGGTTGATTTCTTTCTTTCTTTCTTTCTTTCTTTCTTTCTTTCTTTCTTTCTTTTTTACCACTGATGTCAGTCAGGAATGTTCCTCTCTTCTCTGCCATTCTAGGTTGCTCCTTTCTTCCCATAATTATTTTTTCTCTACATCCTGTGTCCTCTGTGCCCCCCAGTTATTTCTCTCTGCACAGTTGCCCTGATCTTTGCAACCAGTTTGATAGAGGAAGTTAGAGGCAGGCAGCCTGGTAACCAGGACTACCAGACCCCTGCTTTAGGAGCTGAGGAGTAATTTTCTATACAGGGGGCCTAGAGCTGATGAAATTGGCTGCCCCTTAGCCCCGGGCCTTCAGAGAATTGGAACTTATGCTGGCTTGGGCTATGGTACATGACGCAGGCTTGGCAGACCTCCACGCTACCTCCTGGAGGATGCTTTTTGACCCAGGGTCTGTTCACCATGGGTCATGAAATGAGCAGCTCAGGTTAAGGGTTGCAGGTCAAAATGAGGAGAGTTTTTGCAGACGTCAGCCTCTGCTGTCCATCAAATACAAACTCCCAATCCGCCCAATTTAAGCAATGTATGTGGGCAAACTTCCAAAGCCTAGGAATTCCTTGGAAACCAAACTCCACCTCCTCCATGCATTTACCACCTCACTATCCCTCTCTGTTTCCTTCCTCTCCCTCTCCCTCTCTCCATCTCACTCATTCTTATGCCCTTCCTGAGACATGGGGCTAATGGACTTTGGCTGTTAGTACTGCTAAAGTTTAGGTACTGGTCTCGCCCTGGGTCTATACAGCTTCCCCAGGCCCTCTCAGCTCCCCAGAACAGTTTTGGAAAGGGCGTGCTGTGTTAATGGGGGTTAATGGTAACCTCGGAATCAATTTTCCCTCCCAGAAGAAAATTCTCCAGGCTTAGGCTGCACAGACTGTAATACTGAAAATGGCTCTAGATTTGAAAAATTGGCACGTTGTAGTCCAACAAGGCAATCTTTGAATTGCTCCGTGCAGCTGGGCTGCTCTGGACGCCATGCGGTTCGCATTCTAAGCCGTGGGATAGAGAGCACTTTTCTGGCCAAAATCAGCTATGGGATTTTCCTCCCCTCCTCCCTTCAGTCCCCCCACTAATTTCTTTTTTGTCCAGCTGCCCACATCTCATTGAGCTCAGGCATCCTCAGCCACAGACAGGGCTGTTGGGTGAGGCAAACACGAATGGGTTTTCAAGACAGCTATATTGGCACTGCCTCAGGAGGCTCTCTAGGACCCAGGGCCACAGGGATGAGGAACTCCAGGAAGCCAAGGACCTGAGCAAAGGCTCTGTGCAAGAGAATCTTGGTGGTTTGATGATACACTCTGCTCATGGATCCTTTTTATATAGTTCCAAACTCCCTTTTTAGTTCAGATTTGAGGTTGGAGGGGTGGAAAAACTGGGAACTTCATGGAATAAAGAAAGGCAGAGGCAGGAAAGGGGAAATTTCTAGGCTCACAAACTTACATATATACTCCAAATCATGAAATATCAGAACTGGAAGTGTCTCAAAGTTCAACCTGGTTTCTCATTTTATAGATAAGTAAACTGAGAGGTTGAGAGATGTTAAAAAGCAACTTGTTACTGCCTGCCCTTTGATACAGCCATACCACTGCTGGGTTTATACCTCAAAGAGATCATAGGGAAAAAGGCATGTACAAAAATATTTATAGCTGCACTCTTCGTAGTGGCAAAAAATGGGAAAACAAAGATATGCCCTTCAATTGGGGAATGGCTGAACAAATTGTGGTATCTGTTGGTGATGGAATACTATTGTGCTCAAAGGAATAACGAACTGGAGGAATTCCATGTGAACTGGAATGACCTCTAGGAATTGATGCAGAGTGAAAGGAGCAGAACCAGAACATTATACACAGAGACTGATACACTGTAGTAAAATTGAACATAACAGACTTCTCTACTAGCAGAAATGCAAGGATCCAGAGCAAGGCTGAGGCTGAGAAAGAATGCTATTCACATTCAGAGGAAGAACCGTGGGAGCAGAAACACAGAAGAAAAACAACTGCTTGAACACATGGGATGATGGGGATATAATTTAGGATGTAGACTCTAAATGACCACCCTATCAATAGCAACTATCAATAATATGTAAATAGGTCTTGATCGATGACACATGTAAAACCCAGTGGAAATGCACGTCGGTTACGGGTGGGGGTGGGTGATTTGGGGGGGAGAGAAAGAACACAAATAATGTAACCATGGTAAAATTTTCTAAAAAAATGAATAAAGATGGGGGAAAAAAAAGCAACTTGTTCAGAGCTGCACAGAATTCCTTATAGGTAGACCAGAGTCTAGAATACAGATTTCTTTATGATGGATTTCCAATCAGTTATCTCATTCGATTCTCTTGGAAATCCTGAGAGATGGATTGGACAGGATCATTTCCCCAATTGGCAAGGGAGGAATCTAAAATATAAAAGTGACTGACTGAAGGTAATAGAGGGGCAGCTAGGTGTTGCAGTAGATAGAGTGCCAGACCTGGAGTTAGAAAGACTTATCTTCCCAGGTTCAAATCTGGCGTTAGACACTTAAAAACTTAGTGGACCCTGAGTGAGTCACTTAACTCTGTTCATCTCAGTTTCCTCACCTGTAAAATGAGCTAGAAAAGGAAATGGCAAACCTTTCCACTATTGTTGCCAATAAAATCCCAAATGAATCCCAAAGAATCAGACATGGTTGAATGACTAAACAATAACATAAAGGTCATATAGCCAACCCATAATTACCACTTTTAAGTATATAATTTGATTGTTAAAGATGAAGAGATAAGTCTGTAGTAAATAAGCATTTTATGATTAATATTATAAATATATTACATTACATTTTATTATATCATATCATGTAATATTATATAATATTATGTTATAACATATTAGTTATCATTATTCTTATTTGCATAGGCAGCTAGGTGATACAGTAGATAGAACATTGGGTATAGAGTCAGATTTTTTTTTTTTTTAAACCCTTACCTTCCATCTTGGAATCGATACTGTGTATTGGCTCCAAAGCAGTAAGGGCTAGGCAATGGAGGTTAGTGACTTGCCCAGGGTCACACAGCTAGGAAGTATCTCAGGCCAGATTTGAACCCAGGACCTCCCATCTCTGAGGCTGGCTCTCAATCCACTGAGCCACCCAGCTGCCCCTAGAGTAAAATCTTGAATTTAAATCCTTCCTTAGACACTTTCTAGCTGTGTGGTCTTTGGCAGGTGATTTAACCTCTCAGCCTCAGTTTCTTTAGCTGTAACACAGGGATAATAATAGCAACTACTTCTCAGGGTTATTGTGAGTTGCAAGTGAGATAACATGTAAAGTGCTTCACAGACTTAAAGGGCTACATAAGTGCTAGCCATTATAACATCAGCTATAATAATAATAGGTAGCATTTTTATATAGTATTTTAAGATTCTTAAAGGTTTTTGTTGTTGTTGTTGTTGTTGTTTTGTCTTTTTGTAAGGGCTGCTAGGTGGTACAGCAGATAGTGTCTGGCCTGCAGTCAGGGAGACTCATCTTTCTGAGTTCAAATCTGGCCTCAGACATTTATTGGCAGTGTAATGTGGTCAAGGCACCTAACCCTGTTTGCTTTAGTTCTTCTTCTGTGAAATGAGCTAGAGAAGGAAATAGCAAACCATTCCAGTATCTTTGCCAAGAAAACTCCAAATGGGGTCATGAAGAGTTGGATACGACTGAAATAACTGCAAGGATTTATGTGGTACTTTAAGATTTATAAAGTGCATATGCTAAAATATTTATAGTAACACTTTTTTTGGGTAGCAAAATTCTGGAATCACCATTGGATATCCATAGGTTGTGAAATATAGTAACATAAAGGAATATCATTGTATTATAAAAAATGATGCAAAGAATGGAGAAATACTTAGGAACACCCGGATGCAGGGTGAAGTACGGAGAACCAAGAGAACAAAATCCTCAGATCAATTCAATGACCAATCTTGACTCCAGAGGACTGATTATGAAGCCTAATTCTCTCCTGGTGCTGAGAGGTGGAAGACTGCAGATGCAGGATGAGGTACATGCAGTCAGAAATGGTAAAAGTGTGAGTTTGTTTGGCTCAACTGGATGTCTTTGTTAGGAAAGAGGCTTGGCCTGGGAGTTGGGGGAGGAATTAGGACAAAAAAGGGAAGCCACTAAGAGTGTTTTTTAGTCACCAGGTAAAGGAATCGAACCAGGACTGGGCCCCTGCTCACCTGATTCCAGTCCGAGAGTCTCTTTTCACCATGCCACATTGCAGTCTTGTGGGAGTCTCGCCTTCTGCCTTTTGGGCACCATCGCCCCTTTCTTCTCAGTTCCTTTCTTCTCTGATGCTGTAGGGGAGAGAGCCAGCCACAAATTCTCTTCTTTGGTGGATCCTGTCAGAGCCTTCTCTTGATCACTCATGAAGGAATAGGCTGGAGACCCCCAAAGCCTGAAATGGAGAGTAAGTGCAGGATCTGGCTTCGAAGTCGACGGGTGGGAGGCCCTGGTGAGTCAGAGGCTGGGGCAGACAAAGAGGGTCAGCTCACTAGTAAGAGGGCAGGAGAAGATGGCTATGGCGGAGAGCCTGGGAAGGGCAGCAGGTTGCTCTCCCCGGCTGCTGTTGAGCTGCAGAGCCCAGAAGCCCACTGTGAGCTGAGTCATTAGCGTTGGTCTCCCCGCGTAACCTCCAGCATTGTCTGATTCAAGTGTAATAGCTTGTTTGGTGGATTTTGCCTTCTATAGAAGTCCCCCCAAGAGTGAAGTGCTGCATTCAGCCGAGAGAGCACAGGGCCTTTGTGTGGCTGATGGCCCAGCATCAGCTGAATGTGTTTGGAGTTGGTTATCAAAGGGGAGGATAAATTAGAGCACAGGGCTGAAAAGAGAGGAAGAGGGGGACCTTTCATGAGCAAGGCTGAGCACTTAGGCAGCTGACTCACTCTGCTGGGAAGCCCCAGGGTCTGCTCTCTTGCCTTTTGGCAAGGGGGCAAGAGAGTGATCCAGGCCTGGCTACAGCCAGGCAGAACCGAACCTGAAGGTTTCTGAGGCTAGGGCAGTCCAACACCTGGGAGAGGAGCAGGGTCTGAGGAGAGGCTGACAAGATGCGAGTGATGTGCACACAGAACGACATGCAAAACAACAAAACTTGTTATTTTTTCAGTTAACACTGCAGCTATTGTTTGGGTAATAGGACTGTAGCCCTGGGAAAGGGCATCACAAAGGGGACTAGTGGGTGGAATGGGCGGAATGATTTCATTTTCTCCCAGAGCCCTATTTCGAGGTTTGCACAGAATACCACAACATCTCCTACTCCCATCCCACACCCTGCCAGATTTTTAGATCTATGGAGTAATAGAATCTTGAGAGTAAGGCAATCAGCACTAGAACTTGGAAAGTGTGGGGGAATTGGGGTCAGATTGAGGTTTGAACCTTGACTCTGCCCCTCATTATCTTGATATGATCAAAACCTCTCTGGACCTCAATTTCCTTATATTTGAAGTGAAGATTGTAGTTGGAGGGTGCTGTGATCAAAATTCTCTGGAGATCTTATTTTAATTTTTAAATATGACATTTAATATACTATGTAAATGTAAATATATAAATATAATATTTACTATAACATATAAATATATACTAGCAAAAATTGGGCCAGAGAAAGATGAGCCTTGTTGGCTGGCCACCACCCCACAAGCAGCCAGACCATTCATACTCCAGTCAAGTGATGGCAAACCTTTTGGAGATGGAGTGCCAGACCCCATCCCTACCCCACCCCCCAGACCAAGTGCTGTGGCCCTCCCCTACACCGAGTGCTGGGTTTGCCTCTCTCCCCTTAACCCACACAGGGGAGGGAGGAAGCGCTCCTACTGGGCTGCTGGGCAGAGAAGCAGGTGAAGTAAGGAATGTCCTCAACGAGTATAGAGAGGGGAAAGGGAGTGGCTTGAGGGCTCTGCTCCCCTCCAGCTCTGCCACCTGTGAACAACCCACCTTATCCCCAGTTTGCTCCCATTGGGCTGCTGGGCAGAGGGGTGGGGGCATGTGAAAAAATATCATTAGGTGTGGTGGAGAGGGGGAGGGGAGTAGCTCTGTCCAAATCTGCCTTTGGGGATGCATGCTCACAGAGAGTGCTCTGTGTGCCATATTTGGCACCTATGCCATAGGTTCGCCATCACTGCTTCTAGTCTGACTTTCCTGAGGAAGAGAACAACTTCTCTTCCTCTTCCAATTTATGCTCTTTGTGAAGTCTCTTTCCCCAGCTTCTCTGATGGGTGGACTCAGACCTCAGTCCAGACATGAGATGGGTCTTCTGAACACCAAGAGTAACCCTGAGGTGTTTAGAATGGCCACACAGAGCATATACTGTGTCTCCTAGAATGGGAGACAAGAGGAGGGAGGACTCCACTCATAGCATCAGAGAGTTATGGTTCAGAGCGTCAGACCTAAGATTTTTTTTTTTCTTTAAAATCAAAAGATTGTTTTGTGGGCAAAAGGGGGTTTAGATAATATTAACTTTCCACAGGGAGTAGTTAGATTGGATGACCTCTAAAGTTCCTTCTAGCTCTAAATGCTAGAATTCTTCAAAGGGACCTAAGTGTGACACAACAGGCTGGCTGCCTTTGCTGCTCTTGCTGCCCTAAAACTGAGGAATTTTCTTTTTTAGGAGCATAGATTTAAAGTCCAAAGAGATTTTTGGGGTCATTGAGCCTACCCTCCTCATTTTATACTGAGGGAATCTGAGGCATAGAGAGATTATTAGGTGACTTGCCCAGGGGTCGCATGACATGTTAGGTGACTGTATCAGGATCAGAAGCAGGTCTTGATCCGGTGCCTTATATGCTACTCCAGTGCCTTCTATAGTATACAATATAAAATATATGCATACACACACACCTACATATCTATGTAAATATATGGAAAAACTTCAAGTCTAGAGAGGCCCACATGAATAAGAAGAGGGCTTATCACTGTGTGGCGCAAAGGGAGGCAGAATAGACATCTCTAGCCTCTTCTCTCCCCATACCAATTCCTTCCAGGAAATGAAATAGGAAGTTGGGGCTAGAGGCTACTCTGCTTTCTTCAGAAAGTGGGGGTACCAGGATAGGATTATATTTATCTGTTCCCTTAAATATTATTAATTTAGGGGATATGATGTAGGGGTTCAATCTAACTTGTGATCACTTTGTCATCTTTATTAGGGGAAAGGGGAACCCTAAGCTTTATATACAAAGCTTGACTCCTTCCCCACCTAAGACTAGTTTCACAATGAACACACATAGTGAATAGTAAAGAAATCCATTTATACAAATCATAGCAAAACAGAAATCAGAGAAGATGTACCTTGGAGAATATATACAGAGTGAAGGAGATCTCCCATTGGGAGCAAGGTAACTCTGCTCAACCAAGAGAGAGAGTCCTAGATCTCACCCAAGGGGAAACTCCCAAAGTCTAGTGTAGTGAGCTGGGAATAGAGACATGATGGAGAATGCTGGCTCCTTTCATGTCTTCTCAGAATCTGCTTTTTCAGCAACCTGAAGTGGGTTGTCCTCTTCCATCTTCTCTGTTGAAACTGAAAGTCAGAAGCACCCAAATTGCTTAAAGAGTCCTGAAGGAGATTGGAAGTTTGAAGAGTCCCAAAGGGTACTGGCCTTGAAGGGTTGCAAAGGGACTGAAGAAACCTGGAGTTCTCCCATTTTCTGATATCTCCAACCCTCACTATGGGCAGTTCCTGGCATTTATTTATACCAATTAGGAGAGTCACAGATCAATGGGCTTTGGGATCAGGAGCTATATGTGGCTTCTCGTGGTTACTGTCTTAAGAAGAACTCCTTTTTCTTTTCCTCTCATATAGTTCTTCTTTTAGAAAAACAGTTAAGCATAATATTGTGGTTCCTTCCCATTTAGTGGTTGGTGAACCCCTGAGAGTGTGTAGTTCAAGACAATAGTCTAAGGAACTAGCACTAAAAATTCTTTAATGGCACCTTAAGCAGTAAATAATTGCAGAATATTATGAGTAATATATTAAATTAGCCTGGGGATTCATAACACATTTTGTTGTTGTTATTGAAACAGATTTGCAGAATAAAAAACTCTCAAAACCAAAAACATTGGGCATTGGTAATTGATAAAGAGGATTTAAGAATCAGGAAGATCTGGGTTCAAATTGACCTCTGACACATAATCGCTAAGAATATAAATGCAGAGCGGGGATTGATCTCTGGTGAGAGGGAGTTTCTTACCTGAAGCTCTCCTACCAATGAAATCATAGTTCTAGTTAAAACAAACAAACCAACCAAAAAACATAAAATCAAATAAAAGAAAAAAAATTCCCTAAGAGTTAAAGCTATCCCAAAGTGAAATAGGCTGCCATAGGAGGTAGTGAGTTCCCTCTCATAATAATTTTTTAAGCAGAGTCTATTTGACCCACACATCATTTTTTTTTCAATTCAACAAATATCGATTAAGTCTCCACTAATTACAAGATAGAAGCAGCTTGGGTAGAAGCTAGCATGCTGGGTTCAGAAGACATGGTTTCGAATCCTTCCTCTGACACTAGGAAATTGCTTTACCTTTATGTTTCAGGCCTCTCTGTAGGGTTAGCTAGAATTCATCTACTAAGTCATAAATCAATTTATAAGCAATTATTAAGTACTTTTTATGTATGGGGTGTAGAGGGAGGACTAGCACCTCTGGTTGGAGACCTTGCTTAGCCCTTTTCTGGGCTGTTCATCCATCTTTGGTGCTAACCTGTCACTCAACTCTCACTTGTCCCTCCGAGAAGCTGTAGCATGCACAGCAGCCATGCCATGGTAAAACTGTCTTGGCAGACAGACCACACCAGGTTGAGAGTAAACAACAAACCTCAAACCTGTGGGTGAGTTAGGGGGATGTCTATCCCAAGCATGAGAAGACTTCTCCAGGCAGAATGAGTAGATAAGAATAATTTATTCCAAAGGCCATGAATTGGCTATAGAGGGCCTAGAGTTTGGCCAGACATTGGAGATGCCAAGGTCACCTACTGCATCCCAAGCCATCACTAATTATTTTGACTTTTGTCTTGCCACTGAACTTTAATAATTCTGGACAAGAGTAAGGCTGATAATTTTGGGCAATTCTGCCTCTAAGATCTAATTCTTTTTTTTTTTTTTTCCAAACTCTTACCTTCCATCTTAGAATCAATATTGTATATTGGTTCCAAGGCAGAAGAATGGTAAGGGCTAGGCAATGGGGGTTAAGTGACTTGCCCAGGGTCACACAGCTAGGAAGTATTTGAGGCCAGATTTGAACAAAGGACCTCCCGTCTCTGGGCCTGGCTCTCAATCCACTGAGCCACCCAGTTGCCCCCTTCTCAGATCTAATTCTTGAGCAAGACATCACTCTCATGATGTCATTGGTCCTCCTCAAAATGGACAAACAACCATGAGCTAGACAATTATGCACAGATGCATTGTGATCTCTTTTAGTGGGCAGATTTTCTACACTTGGAATTCCACATGATGACCAAATCATAGGCATTTCATATAATAAATATTATAGGCAAGATACTGTGCTAAGGGTTCTGGGGAGAAAATGATAAAAGAGAAACAATTCCTGTCTTTAGGAACTTATATTTGACTGCATATTGAGTTCATTGTAGAGGGGAAATTCCTGTTTTTGCATGAGTTGGACTAAATGTCCTCTGTGGCAACCTGGTAATTAATTTTTTTGCTGGGCAAAAAAAGATGAAATTGTTCCTTATCCTTCCGTCAATGATGTCTTTGGGATATTCTTTGTAGGCCTCTCCTTTGGGCTGTAATCTGAGGATCCTTCAAAATTCAAGACTCTTTGATTTCTCTATTACCTCAAAGCCTGTGTTGGCCTTTGATTTATTGTTGCTACCCAGATCTAGGCTGGCTCCTCCAGGGTATCCAGAGTCATCTTTCATGGACTCATTAAATGTAACACCTCAAAATTAAGTGGCAGTCATTTAATGGCTATCCTTAGATATTAGCATATGATACGAGGTATGAGGCTAATCAATAGAAAGGTCATTGATGGGAAATTGAGTTTGATTTTTTTGTCCACTATGTTTAAAATGCTTTTCTTATTTTCTTACCCCACCCATGAGGTGTGGTTCATTGAGAGTAGCTTGGCATTTGGGAGTAAGGATCACAGAAGATAAAATGGGCAATTTTGATTACATAACATTGAAAACTTTTTGCACAAATAATTCCAAAATAGCTGATTAGAAGGGAAGCAGTAGGGGTGGGGCAGGGTAGGAGTGGAGGGAGGCCAGGAATCTTTACAGTGTCTCTAATCAAGATGTCCTCAAGATATATAAGGAAGTCATTCAAATTTATAAGAATAAGAGCCATTCCCAACTGACCAATGGTTGTTGTTTAGTCCTTTCAGTCACACCTGACTTTTCATGGTATAGGAATATAAATAGACAGTTCTCAAGGGAAGAAACCCAAATCCCCTATAACTATTTGGAAAAAAATGTCCAAAATCATGAATAATCAGGAAAATGCAAATTAAATAAACTGTGACTTTCTATCTTACATTAATCAGATTGGTAAAGTTGATTAAAAAAGAAGAAAAAGGGCCTCAGACACTTCCCAGCTGTGTGACCCTGGGCAAGTCACTTGACCCCCATTGCCCACCCTTACCACTTTTCCACCTAGGAGCCAATACACAGAAGTTAAGGGTTTAAAAACAAAACCCCAAAAAAAAGAAAAGAAAAAAAAATGACAAAGAGGGGAGGGGATTTGAGAAAACAGGCAGATTGGTGCATTGCTGGTGGAACCGTGCATTGGTATAGCCATTCTGGAGTGTAATCTGGAACAACACTCCAAAGGATACTGAACTGTGCATGCCCTTTAACCCAGCAATACCACTACTGGACCAATACCTCGAAAAGATCAAACAAAGAGGAAAGGGTCCTTATGTGTGAAAATATGTATAGCATCTCTCTGTGGTGGCAAAGAACTACATACTAAAAGGATGGCTGTCAATTGGTAGGATGCTTGAACAAATGAATTTATACAAATACATTGGAATACTATTATGCTACGAGAAATAAAGAGACAGTTTCAGAGAGACCTGGGAAGATTTATATGAACTGATATAGAGTGAAGTGAGCAAAACCAGGAGATAATTTATAGCATAATATTAATATTATAAAAATGAACAAATCTGAAAGATTTAAGAACTCTGATCAACTAAACAATTAACCAGGATGCTAGAGGATTGTTGAAGAATAATGCTGGCTACCTCATGACAAAAGGGTAATGGACTAATATGAAGAATAAGAAATTCATTTTTGGACATGGTTTTGCTTGAATATGCCTAAATGACATCAATCTTCCCCTTCTTTTTCCTCCTTCCCTCCCTCCCTCCCTCCCTTCCTTCCTTCCTTCTTTTCTTTCTCTCTGTCTCTGTCCCTCTCTTTCTTTCTTGTGAGGTGGGGGAGGTGGGAGAGAGAAAAAATAAGTACTTAGTAATTGAAAAATAATTATTAAAAAAATTAAGAAAATCCTCATGGGAAAGACATCCTTTTGCCTCTATGTGATCCTATTAATCTAGGAAATTCAATAAAAAACTTTCTTCCTGGGGTCACTCATTTCATCAACTGCACAGAGGACTTGTGTAGCAAAGCAGGTTTCTTTTTTCACGTGGTCACCCCCAGGGGAAATTTGTATCTGAAATTCAAACAATATTTGGGTAGAAGAATTTCTCATTATGGTCAGAAGGGAAGGCCAAATGAGAAGAAAGAAAGCCTAAGAAATGATTGAGTGACATTTCCATTTGTTGTTTTGACTTTCTTATCAGCAAACTCCACTTTGGGCAGGCCAGAGAACCCTGACTTCCAGGTTTTTACTGGAAATGCCATTTCACTGGAGGAGAAAGAGGCTACTGATCCAAGTTTCTCTGACCCTGGCCTGATCAGATTGGTAAGAATAAGAATGAGATGAAAAGAGTCCTTTGTTCTCTGAGGGGTTTGACCTAGATGGTAGTTTTAGTCACTTGATAAGTGTTCCTAGGATTTACACTTGGAAGGAACCTTAGAAACCATTCAGTCCAATTCCCTCAGTTTACAAATTGGGAAACTAAGTCTCAGAGAGATGAAGCATTACCAAGATCGCTCATTTAATAATTATGACTGACATTTATATGGCTGTACGACATTTGTAGAGACTGTGGTATTTTGGATGGAGAACAGGCCTCAGCATCCAGAAGGCCTGGGTACAAATTCTGCCTTTAACCCACACACTGGCTATTTGACCCTGAGGGAATGAATCACTTTATGACTTAATGCTCCCCCCCCCCCATTCTATAAATGCAGAACAGCTGCAAAATCAGTTTCCTTCCTATGAATTTATTATACCCCAAATAACACCCCTTGAAACATAGATTGCAGATCAAGTTAATTGGTGAAACTATTATAGATCTACATGCACACAAATATAATATATATACATGTATGTATATAATATTATTATGTGTGTGTATATCTATCTATCTATATCTATATCTATATATATATATATATATAGAGAGAGAGAGAGAGAGAAGGGGGAAGAGACAGATAGGGGAACAGAGAGAGACAGAGAGGGAGGGAGGGAGAGAGAGAGAGAAAGTGAATGTGAGAGAGAGAGGGAGAAGGGGAAGAGACAGAGGGACTGAGAGAGAGACACACAGACAGAAAGAGACAGAGAAGGATGGAGGGAAAGAGACAGACAGAAAGAGAGAGAAAGTGAGTGAGTGAAAGAGAGAGAGAGAAGAGGCGGAGAGTCAGAGGGACAGAGAGAGACAGAGACAATAGAGGATCAGGCAGAGAGGGAGGAAGGGAGGGAGGGAGAGAGAGAATAAGATGGGAAGACAGAGAGATTATTGTTCAGTCATTTTCAGTCATGCCTGACTCTTTGTGACCCCATTTAGAGTTTTCTTGGCAAAAATACTGAAGTGGTTTGACATTTCCTTCTTTACCTCCTTTGAGAAATGAGGAAACTGAGGCAAGCAGAGTTAAATGATTCGCCCAAGGTCATACAACTAGTAAAGTGTGAGTCCAGATTTGAACCTAGGAAGATGAGTCTTCCTGACTTCAGACCTGGTGCTCTATCTACTGAGCCACCCAGCTGTTATGTTATGTTATGTTATATTAGGTTATATTGCATTGTATTATATTATATTGCATTGTATTATATTGTATTGTATTATATCATATTATGTTACATTATATCACATTTATATTAGTTATGTCATGTTATATTATGTTATATGCCATTGTTATGTTATATTATACTAATTGCATATTACACATATAACATGCATCCATATTATAATAGCCATAACACATATGTATAATATCCACACATCACTTACACACCCTTGTGTGTGTGTGCCAGTATTAGGTGGAGGAAGCTGGACCACAGGCCTCTGGGCTTTTGGGACTGCTGGTAGGCCCAGGGTAGGGAGCTTTCTGGGGCTTTCCCTTTGGGAGCATCCCTTGATGCGTGCTCGTGCCCGGAGGCCTTTGGGTGCACCTAACAGGCTCGGCTTGCCCCGGTCGGGTGCCCGGGGTGCCTGGGTGACTGAAGGGATCCCTAGGGGAGAGAAGGAGCCCAGGGCCACAGAGGGGAGGTGAAAAGGCATCAGGCAGCCAGAAGCTGGAGAAGGCCTTCCCCCAGGCCTCCCGCCAGGGCCTGGCCTAGCTCAGGCCCTCAGCCTTCTCCTGGAGCAGCCTCAGCTTTGCCCACTCAGGCGCTCCCTTCAGACAGAAGGGGACTGGGCCGGAGGGGGCGCGTCTTCTAACAGAATTGCCAGCCTGCGGTAAAGGGAGCAGAGAGGCCTGCAGACAGTCTGCCGAGTATCAGGCCCAGGCCTGCCTGGGCTCAGCAGGGGGTCCTGTGGGCAGACAGAGTCAATTACCCAGAAAAGTTCCACTTAACCTCCCCCGCTGCTCGCAGACCCTGCCTAGGCCCCGGCAGCCCAGACCGCCCTCTGCCAATGCATTGCGCCGACCTTGTCCTAGGTCAGCTCAGCGCCCCACAGACCAGGGGGCCGGCCGCGCTTCCGCACCACGCCACTGACGGCCTTCTGGGTCTGGCCTTTGCCCGGTGGTCTTCCATCTGCATCTGTTAGGCTCTGCTCCTAAAGAGCAGGAATCTCAATAGATTGTCCTGGCTATCCCCCAGCTGGTCCTTCCAAGAGAGATGGGCATCCTCTGAAATCTTTGGGTACTTCATCACTTCTTCTACTATTTAACAATCCTTATTCTTAAGAAACTGGGGGCAAACGACATGGTTCAGTGGGCTGAGAGGCCAGCCTGGAGATAGGAGGTCCTGGGTTCAAATGTGGTCTCAGACACTTCCTAGCTGGGTGACCCTGGGTGAGTCACTCCACCCCCATTGCTTAGCCATTACCGTTCTTCTGCCTCGGAACCAGTACACAGTTCTGAATCTAGGACAGAAAGTAAAGGTTAAAAAAAAACAAACCAAAAACCCAATACAGGCAGAACTAAAGGAAGAAGAGAAAAACTAAAACAAGAAAAAACAATGATGTATTGTGGGGGTGCAGCTAGGTGGCTCAGTAGATTCTGCCCAGCACCTCTCACCACCACCCCACATTCAACCATCCTTGTCATAAAGGAGGTCATAAGCTGGAATCAATGCTTTTTAAAAAACAAATGTGGGGTGTAGGCAGCTGAGTGGCTCAGTGGATTCAGAGCCAGGATGGGAAATCCTAGGTTCAAATGTAGCCTTAGACACTTCCTAGCTGTGGGACCCTGGGTAAGTCACTTAACCATTATTGCCCAGCCCTTATTTTTCTGCCTTGGGATATATTGATTTATAGTATTGATACTAAGATGGTAGCTCAGAGTTTAAGAAACAAAGAAATTTGTTGCATTAAAACAACAATAAAAGGCAATTCTGTCCTGTTTACACCTAGGCACTGGGCTAGGAGTGTGGAAGCCAGAGTTCTTGTTTTATGTTTTGCCATTGAATTAAGCTCTATTAATGTATGGGGATGCAGCTCCATAACACCCAAATGAGACATGAGTCTGCAGTATCAGTCTGTGACTGGTTACCTCATTGGGTTAGAATATCAGCTTAATAGGTCCAAGATCATGGCTTTAATTCCAATTAGACTGTGTAGCTTCCAAAAGTTTTACCTTGAATCAGCCACCTCATAAATGTTTATCCATCGTTGCAAAGGAGTCTAGACAAGAGATGTGGATGGTTCCATCGCAGTCCACCAACCACTCCTGGAGTAACAATCTCATGCCTATGTCCTATGGATGATGAGGAATCAGGCTGATGTTATCCTATGGACAGGCAGCACAATCTTCTCTGATGGAAAGGCAGATCTCTGCTGACCAAAACTTGGGAATAGGGTCTCTCATGGAGATTCTCTCATCTCAGCTCATGAATGACTTGTAGACTCATAGAAGGGGAGAAAAGGAAGAGATCTTAAAAACCCTCTAGGCCAACCCTTTTATTTTTTTTTAGGTTTTATTTAATTAATTGATTTAGAATATTTTTCCATGATTCCACGATTTATGTTCTTTCCCTCCCCTACTCCCCCTCAAACTTCCCCATAGCCAATGAGCAATTCCACTGGGTTTTACATGTGTCATTGATCAAGACCTGTTTCCATATTATTAATATTTACATTAGGGTGATTGCTTAGAGTCTACATTCCCAATCATGTCCCCATCCTCCCATGTGATGAGGCAGTTGTTTTTCTTCTGTGTTTCTACTCCCACAGTTCTTCCTCTGAATGTGAATAGCATTCTTTCTCATAATTCCCTCAGACTTGTCCTGGATCATTGCATTGTTGCTAGTAGAGAAGTCCATTACATTCGATTTTACCACACTGTATATGTCTCTGTGTATAATGTCCTCCTGGCTCTGCTCCTTTCACTCTGCATCAATTCCTGGAGGTCTTTCCAGTTCACATGGAATTCCTCCAGTTCGTTATTCCTTTGAGCACAATAGTATTCCATCACCAGCATATACCACAATTTGTTCAGCCATTCTCCAATCAAAGGGCATCCCCTCATTTTCTAATTTTTTGCCACTACAAAGAGTGCAGCTATAAATATTTTTGTATAAGACTTTTTCCTTATTATCTCTTTAGGGTACAGACCCAGCAGTGGTATGGCTGGATCAAAAGGCAAGCAGTCTTTTAAAGCCCTTTGAGCATAGTTCCAAATTGCCATCCAGAATTTCAACCCTTTCATTTTAAAGCTAAGGAAGCCGAGACCCAGAAGTGGGGAATAACTTGTCCAGGGTCACAGAGATAATAACTTCAGAGGTAGCATTTGTACTCGAGCATCCCTGGTGTCCCTAAGGTCAATGCATTTAGCTCCACAGCCATCCCTACTTAGGAGAGTCCAGTCTTCTAAGGTCTCTGGCAACTCTGAGATTCTTAGACTCTAGCAATACTCATGGGACCAGTCAGGTCCTAGTCGCATGGTTCCAGTTATGAGCCCTTGATAAAAGCCTTCTACCAGGTCTGATACACAAGGGAAATAACACTTGCTAGGGATGATGTCACTTGAATGGAAGACCTGTCCATGCCTGTTCCCTTTGGTTTCATCTGAGGTTTTGGGTGATGCCCTGCCATCCCGTCTTCCTTTTCATGGGGGTGGGTTGGTGAGGTGGGACTGATTGATACTATGAGCAGTGACTTCGCCCCAGCAATGTGCTAATTGTGCTAGACAGAGCTGTTTAAATACCACCAGACAGAATATTACTCAAATTAAAATGAGGCCTTAAATGTCATTATTTGTGTCATTATTAATAGCCCCTAATTGTGTTCTCTAATCATCATGAAATTATGTTAGTATTAATATTCACGTCAAAGCTGCCTAGGGAACTTGGAGGATTAAAAAAAAATTATACCATATGTCAATTCCCATGAATGTGAAACGAAATACTGGGTCTTAGTGCTTAACAGCTCTGGCTAGAGATGGAAAGAGAGCTTACAAATGTGGGTCAGTGCCCTGTCCCTTCCTGCTGCTCCTTAAATTTGTTCGGCTGGGAGGGCCCTCCATAGGCCACTCTTCAGATCCCACTGTCGTCTTCGTGCTCAAAAGCCCGTTTTCTTGGCTTGCTAACAATGAAGGTGATTCACATCTGCCCAGCTGCAGACTCGGCTACAGAAAACTTTTGACACTATGGGTTGTGGCATCCCTTTCCTCTCCAAACTCTAAAGAGATTTGTTCCTGATAAGATCATAAACAAGACAGAAATGCTGCCTGTCTCCCCCCATGACATCTACTCATAGCCTGGGAGGGTCACAATGGTGTAAATTCTTCCCCCAAACTTTATGAATTATAAGGGAGAGAGAGGTGGTGGTTCATAGAAGGACCCGGCACCACACAGTGCTATGCTGGAGTCAGCTCAAACTATGTTCAAAAGATCCAGTTGTTAAATTTTGAGCATAGTACTTACATCTTGGAAATTGGCTAATGCAGTACATAAGAGCTGAATTTATTGTTTTGTTGATTGTCTAGATTTAAGAAAGTGATGGAGAAAATGTTAATAATGCATATTAAACATAAAAGTGTGGTGGATACATTTTCCCCCTTGGAGAGCTGGTTATTAAACATTTATCTGCACATTCTTGGTCCTGCTCCATTGAAAATTGGTTTATCCTGCAATTAGGAAAGGACAAACAGTCTTTTTGGAAACTTTCTTGAGGCTCAGAATTTACAATTATGCTACCTACTTCTCATCTCTTCCAAGTATGTTGTAATAGGAAGAGCACTGGCCTTGGAATTAGAGATCCTGGGGTATCTGAGTTTTATAATCTATATATATAGGATGATGGACTAGATGTTCTCTAAAATCTCTTTCAGTTGTAATATTCTTTCTTTATTATTTTTAAAACCCTTACCTACCATCTTGGTGTCAATACTTTGTTTTGGCTCCAAGGCAGAAGAGTGGTAAGGCTAGGCAACGGGGGTCAAGTGACTTGCCCAGGGTCACACAGCTGGGAAATGTCTGAGGCCACATTTGAACCTAGGACCTCCCGTCTCTAGGCCTGGCTCTCAGTCCACTGAGCTACCCAGCTGCCCCCAATATTCTTTAATTTTATGTTGTTACTTAGTCATTTTAGTCATGTCTGACTCTTCATGCCCCCATCTGGGTTTTTTTTGGCAAAGATACTAGAGTAGTTTGCCATGTCCTTCTCCAGCTCATTTTGTAGGTGAGGAGCCTGAGGCAAACAGGATCAAGTGATTTGCCCAAGATCATACAGTTAGTAAGTATATGAGGTTGGATTTGAACTCAGGAAGATGAGCCTTCCTGACTCTAGGCACAGCATTATAACCACTACACCACCTAGCTGTCCCATAAATATATTTTTAGCATCATCTGATTCAAAGAGAGAAGTGACTTTGTGGTTGTTCAGTCATTTTTAATAGTATCTGAGTCTTTGTGATTCCTTTTGGGATTTTCTTGGTAAAGATACTGGGGTGTTTTGCCATTTCCTTGTCCAGCTTATTTTCTGAGGCCTGGTACTTTAGCCACTGCACCACTTAGTGACTGGTATTATATTTTTTGGGTGGGGACACTTGGGAATAGTCATACTTATATGAAAGTTTAAGGTTAAGGATGTGTCTCCCCTTTAGTCAAGAGGCAAACATTGAATCCTCAGACCATATGGTTGTCCATCTCTGAATCCTTCTCAGTTTGGATCTGGGCATAAAAAGTAGAATTATGTTGCCATAAGCAATGTAGCTAATGCAAGATCCATTCTTTCTGAGATGAATGGGGAATGTGCCATCTGAATGAGGAGGCACAAGATTTCTGCTGACATCATATCTCCTCCTCCTCCTCCTCACTGCTTTCTACATGCTCCTTTGGGCTACATCCTCAATGCCTCAGCCATCCTCTAATGGAGGCCACGTGACCAGGATGTGTCAGACAAATCAGGGGCAACTGCCTCACACCCTCTTCCTGGAGCCCCTGGAATTCTCTGGAACAGAGAATATTCAAATGCCTTCCTTGGTGAAACAGCACTCTTCCAATCTCCCAAATATTATGACTTGAGTTAAATATAACCCAGAACATGAAAATAACTGCACAACACAGGAAGGAGAAACCAAGGGAGGGGGGGAGAAGAAAGAGAGAGAGGGGGAGGAGAAAGGAAGGGGGTAGGGAGAGGGAAAGAGAAGGATAGAGAGGGAGCAAGGTAGGGNTCTAGGTTATCAGTGAGCATAGAATCTTAGGAGAATAAAAGTACAGATGGCTCAGTGAACAGAGAGCCAACCCTGGAGATAGGAGGTCCTGGGTATGAATCTGGCCTCAGATACTTCCTAACTGTGCCACCCTGGGCAAATCACTTAACCCCCATGGTCTAGCCCTTACTGCTCCTTCTGCCTTAGAACCAATACATAGTATCAATTATAAGACAGAAGAAAAGGGTTTTAAAAAAAAAAAGAATAAAAGAGAAGCTTCAAAGTGGAAACAAAGAGGAGAGAGAGGGAGGGAGAGAGAGACAGAAAGGGGGGGGCGGAGGGAGAGAGAGAGAGAGAGAGAGAGAGAGAGAGAGAGAGAGAGAGAGAGAGAGAGAGAGAGAGAGAGAGAGAGAGATTCCTGTATATAGATCCATGATGACATGTTGGGTGCTCTAGCAACATCAAACCCAAAACTGGGGGTAAAAAACAAACAAAAAAAATCCCATACTCCTTTCCATCCTTTTCAATGTATTCTTGCCTGATTGATCCTTCCTGCAGGCTGGGCCAGGCAGGGCTGAACTCAGCTTGGGCTATAGAATCTGAGCTTATTTGCTTTTGTCTTGAGGGCAGGAGAGAAAGAATAAGGGTTTCTTGGTTAACCAGGGATGTGGATAGGAATAGGAAGACTGGTTTTCTTATTTATTTTACTTTTATTTTTTGTTTTTGCTAAAAAAAGATAATGGCTAGGGACAGGAACAGCATGAAATCAACACAGGCCTGTTTGCCCTGTATCAACACTAGCCTCAAATCTGAAAATTGGTTAGATTAGTCTCCAACTTCACCAAAAACTTAGAGTTCAGTGGGAAAGGGTGGAAGTTGGAACTTACAGTGGCCTTATTGGCAGCACCCTGTTGCCTCTATACACGTCAGTCTCCCTCTTTCAAAACAGAATCCTCCATGCATGATCTTGTGGTAAACACTAGACAATAGTTAGGGGGAAAAAAATCAAACAGTCTTCTGAAATTAAGCTCTCTCGGAATTCCAGAACTGGTGATTATAATTATCAACTGGCTCAGGACTGGATTTGAACCAGTGAACCTATAATAGAAAGGCTGAAACAAGCCCCTTCCTCTAGCTGCTGGATCTCTGAGTTACCCAGCAACACACCCACACTGCATCTCTTCTCCCCTACCCATTAGGCAAATTAACACACAGCACAGCCTTCTTCCAAAAGAAGAGGTATGTTGGTGTTTTTCTGCCATTAACTAAATAGCTTTGTAACCCCAGTGATTCACTTGATCTCTCTGGGTTTCAGTATCTGCACTGTACAATGAAACAGTTGGACCAGATGATCCCATAGCTATCTTCCAATACTAACATTCTATGCTAATACCACCTTACATGTTAGAGTTCATGGTCATTTTTCAAATCACTTTCACATCATTAACTCATTTGATCCCTATAAACTCATCTGTGAGGAAGACAGGGCAGATTCCCATTTTACAGATAAAGGAAGCTGAGTCTCAGAGATTTTAAGTTGCTTTATAACTAATAGGTTATCTCAGATCTAGAATCCCATTTCTTTTAAGCCCCTTGTTTGTACAGGACTCTTTCTACTATAAG
Source organism: Gracilinanus agilis (assembly GCF_016433145.1). Classification (NCBI taxonomy): domain Eukaryota; kingdom Metazoa; phylum Chordata; class Mammalia; order Didelphimorphia; family Didelphidae; genus Gracilinanus; species Gracilinanus agilis. Next base: position 199,179,485 of record NC_058132.1, read on the forward strand.
ATATTTTGGATTCTAACCCTCTTATCTCAGTTCAGAGGCATCTTGGTAGTTTGGAAGGAAAGTCAGGGAATTTCTATTTGTCTGTATCCTGTAAAAATGCAATCGAGGGGGCAGCTAAGTGTCTCAGTGGATAGAGAACCAGGCCTAGAGAAGAGAGATCCTAGGTTCAAATCTAGCTTCAGATACTTCCTAGTTGTGTGACTCTGGACAAATGACTTAACACCCATCACCTAGCCCTTACCCCTCTTCTACCTTGGATCCAATACTTAGTATTTATTCTAAGATGGAAGGTAGGGGTTTAAAAAATACAATTAATTCATTGATGCCTAGAATTATCTTTGAGGAAAAATCTGCTCTTGTTCCCAGTCTTATTCCAAATGAGTCAGGGACAGGAGTGAGTTGCGTGGGTGGAAGGGGTGGCTAATGGGACTAGTACGTGAGTGTATTTTGTGCATGTGTGTGGGGAATGTAAGAACAAGATCACATAATCATTCCTTGAGTTCTATATAGGTTCCTTCTCAAAAGGAAGTCAGCAGCTTGATACAGTGGAGGATAGGATTGGCTTTTAGTCAGTCAGATAACCTAGGTTTAAATTCCTTCTCTGATGCTTAGTGTGTGTGTGTGTGTGTGTGTGTGTGTGTGTGTGTGTGTGTGTGTGTTTGTGTGTGTGTGTGACTTTGGCAAATCACTTAACCACCCTGAGCCTCAGTTTCTTCATCTGTAAAGTGAGGAGGTTGGAGATATTCCCTGAGGTCCCTTCTAGCTTTTGATGTATAATCTTAAAAAGATTTCTAAGTAGATGGATGCCCCACCCTAATACGAAAAACCAGGATAGATCCAACAAATTCATCCTGATACCCCTGGCCAAGGATTGTTGGGGAAGAGTGGGGAGTGTTAGCGTGATGGAGAGTCTACACTTCCTGGGACTGCTATAGGGTCAGCATCACAGGAGGACAAGGTCAGTTCCTGAGGACCAGCCACCCTCAGCCTGCATCCCAAGATGCCTTTGCCTTCCAGTACTCCAAGAGGAATAGACCCAAGGACCCATGGGGGAGCCTCACAAAAACATCCTTCCCCACCCCTGTCTGCTTTCCACCATCCAGCTTGCCCACAATCTGCCTCTCCCCCTCACCCCTCTTCTGCCCAAAGCCCCAGCTCGGAGATGAGAGAGCTGAATGGTTGTTTAATGTGCTACAGGTGTTGTTGCTAGGCAACCACCCCCTCTCTGTCGCACAGGCTCAGTCAGCCCAGATCACACCCCCTGTAGCACTTAACCCCGTAGCTGCTTAACACAAACACTAATTACCCAGGCACCGAATAGCACATTTATAAGCCATAATTGAGGAACGGGGATGGTGGATTCTTAGCACCTCAGATCCCTTAACTCACACATCTCAGCGGGAGTCCTGGGCCAGACTGTGCTAGCAACAATGCCCAGACACCGTGTTTGACAGCCAAGACCCCCTTCTCTCCCCTTGGTGAACACCTCTCTGGAACATGGCCTGGCAGGAAATCTCTAAAGGTCATTCCGTCCTTCCTACTGTCTCTGGGCCAGAGATTTCGGGCAAGTCCCAAGCAGAAGGGCTGGCTGCCTCGAGTCTCCAGGGAGGGTGAATGCAGAGCCCGCCTCACTGTTTAATCACATTCACTGTCACTGCATCTCGCCTGAAGCCTTTCAGTAACAGTTTAAACCCATTTTCTGACCCAAAGTCTGTCTTCTGTGGAAATTTAACAAACTGAATTTAACAAACATTTATTAAACTGTTAAAGTAGCTTTTATGTGTTCTCTGCTAGTTTTTGCGGGAGATTCAGTAAAACTTGGACCCTTGCCCTCATGGCACTTAGAGTCTAGAGGGAGACATATAGATCACCCAATGATACATTATAACCACATTCGAGAGATTAAATTAAGCAATTCAAAAAATATTTATTAAGTACTCGCTACTAGGGTAGGCACTGTGCTGTCTTAGGACACAAAAACCCTCCAGAAGTTTACATTCTATGCTATGGGAAAACAAAGTGCTGTGAAGGTCCAGAGGATGGAGAACAGCTGCTCACCTTCTTCCTTGTGACTGCCATTCATTGGTACCTGTTCATACTCTAGCTTTCTTTTCTCCAGACTTTGTATCTTCTGCTTCTTCTGTTTGAGTAGGAAGGAATTGTGGGATAAGAGAATTGTTTTTTCTTGGCTTCCTCTCTCTGTCTCTCTCCTCTATTATCTATTCATCATCTATCTATCCACCTTTTATCTTATCTATCCTCTGTCTGTCATCTATCTCTATGTATCTATCTGTCCATCCATTTATCTATCTATTCTTCCATCCATTCATCATCTATTTATCCATCTCTCATATCTACACTATCCTCTATCATTTATCTATGATGTATCTCTTCCTCCTCTGTTCTCTATTCTCTATCCATTCATCCATCTACCCACTTTTCATCTTATTTCTCCTCTAATATTTAGCTCTATCTATCCATCCATCTATAGTCTATTTATTCAGCTTTTACCTATCAGATGTTTATCCATATATTGCCATATCTATCAACCCTCTATTAATCTTCCATTTATCTCTCTCCTCTATTATTTATTCTCTATCCCTCCATCCATTAGCTACCTTTATTTTATCTATCCTCTATCATTTAACTATTATCTATCTATCTATCTATCTATCTATCTATCTATCTATCTATCTATCTATCTACCATTTNCTATCTATCTATCTATCTATCTATCTATCTATCTATCTATCTATCTACCATTTATTTCTCTCCTCTATTATTTATCCTCTATCTATCCATCCGGGCATTATCTATCTACTTTTATCTTATCAATCCTCTATCATTTATCTATCTATCTATCTATCTATCTATCTATCTATCTATCTATCTATCTATCTCCTCNTATCTATCTATCTATCTATCTATCTATCTATCTATCTATCTATCTATCTCCTCTTTTATTTATTCTCTATCCACTCATTATCTATCTACTTTTCATCTTATGTATCCTCTATCATTTATCTCTATCTATCCATCCATCCATTATCACCATCTATCCATCCATCCACTATCACCTATTCATCCATCTATTATCTATCCAACCATTCATCTATTTATCTATCATTTATCTCTCTCTGTCATTATCTCTGTCTCTGTTAACAGAGGAGATAAGAAGTAGCAGGGAGTTTTCTTGAACTTCCTTCTAATTGGACTATTTCTCCCTATCAGGCACCTTAATCACCCAGGAGAACTTCTTGCTGATGGACAACTTATGGAGTCATTGCAATTTTAGACTTTCTAAGGATTTGGGTCACTGTTTTCTCCTCCTTCACTTGGAAAATGACAGATTATCTCATAGGTCACTGAGTGAAGGTCTGCCTGCCATCTAACATCATAGACCTATCTCCAAACACCCTGAGAATTCATTCTGGAAGAAAAGTTTCCAAGGGGTCCAGCCTGAAGAGGATAGGTTTCCATGAGTAGCAGAAACTAATCTACTATGCTATGAGTATTCCTCATAGGACTTTGCTATTGACCACCTTTCTGAGAGAGCAAAACTCCCTAGCTTTTTCCTGGGCCCCAAGTTACTAATAATTTAGCTTAGAGAGAAGATACTTTTATCACCTGGTAGGATAGAGACAGAGAACTGGGATAGTCAAATGGTTGTTTTAGTTGCTTGGGAAAGGGTTGGGAGGAACACAATAGTCCAGGGTCCCTTCCTCTCTGAACCCATGACCCCTGCAGGGCATCAAGTGGGGTAGCTAAATTGGTGTAAGAAGAAGTTATGTCTTAGGGGCCTGTGTGTGGGGTGGGTGAAGGGCATGCCCCATAAGTTTAACACTTTCATGCAAGTGGTTTCTCCATAAAGTATTAATAACGTTCTCATAATTGATACTTCAGGGCAATAACCTCTGACAAAATGGCCCTGATTAGGAGATAATTGAGTGTGTTGGATTGTGTCCTGAGAGAGCTGAACGCCAGGCAAGGCCCATTAGCCCATCATAACGGCCCCTTTTGTCAGGTATTAGTGTCATTAAGAGCCTGCTCTCTGAAATCAGTCCCTTTATTTAACTCTTTTCCCTAATTATATGGATCATTTTACAAATCAAAGCAAATGTTTGCATACAGCCCTGGGTCATGCAAGAGAGTGAGGCTATGGGGGAATCTTTCTAGGGCCTGCCTGGTGGAAAAAGTTCTTCTCTCTCTCCCTCTCCTCTCTCTGTCTGCCTCTCCTTTCCCACTCCTTCTCCCTCTCCCTCTTTCTCCCTCTCCCACCCCCTGTCTGTTTCTCTCTCCTTCTTCCTCTCCCTCTCCCTCTTCTTCTCCTCCCCCTCCCTCTCCTCCCTGTCTCTCTGTGTGTGTGTCTCTCTCCCCCTTCTCTCTTCCTCTGTCCTTTTTTCTAGCTCTCTCATTTTTACTTTTTTTTTCCCCTTCTGGAGAGTGAAGAATGCCAGCTCCTTCTATCCTGTCTTCCAATTCAACCTACCTCCTGCAGACTGACATAACCAGCTGTAGATAGGCTAGGCCTACATCCAACATCTGGCTTGATATTTATATCTGCATCCTTTTAGCATTACTTTCCTAAGTGCTCTTCTTGGTCTAGAACCACATTGGTGAACCTTTTAGAGATCATGTGCCCAAACTGCACCTTTAAGCTGCCTGTGAGCCTTCCTTACCCCCCATTACCCCAAATAGCAGAGAGAGAAAGTGCTCACACTGGGCTGCTGGACAGAGGGGCAAGCATGCAAAAAATGTCCTCAGGCACAGAGGAGAGGGGGAACAGAGCCCCCTCCTCACCTCAGGGGCACGTATGTCCTGTCCTCACCAACATGTGTCTAGAGTATCCATGTCACATCCAACCAAGCCCTACAATGGCACCGGAGTTGAAAAAGTTGAATTCAGCCACTGTGCTTCCAGGAGACAAGATATTTTCCTGACTTTCTTCAAGGCTTAGCTCAAATGCTACCTCTCCAAGAGGCCTTTCCTAGTCCCTCCAGCTGCTAAAACCATCCTTCTGAAATTGCCTCCCATTTGTCTTTATATATTCTGTATGTACAATGTTATTTGTATGCTTTTTCCTCCATTGGAATGTGAGCATCTTTAAGGCAGTGATCATTTTCTGTGGCTATTCTTTGTATTTGCAAGGCCTCAACATAGGGGCTGGTACATGATAAACACTTTAAAAAAAAATCCTTAACTTCTGCCTTGGGATCAATACCGTGTACTGGTTCCAAGACAGAAGAGTGATGCTAGGCAATGGGAGTTAAGTGACTTGCCCAGAGTCACACAGGTGGGAAGTATCTGAGGCCAGATTTGAACCCTTGTTTCTGGGCCTGGCTCTCAACACAGAGTAAACAATTAATAAAATATTGTTGACTGAGCCCAACAACTGAGTCATGTTCTTGGTAAAGCTTATGTTTCTATTTGGAAGCAAATTCTCAGGGAGAGGCTGGGGAAGCCGAGTCCCACCTCAGCCCCTCAGATTAGGGTACTCCTGATCTCACCAGCCATCAGCCCGAACTCAGCACTTGCTGGCAAGGTGAGCTGCCAGCCGACAAATCAACACACACACACACACACACACACACACACACACACACACACACACTCACACTGACACAACAGGAAACCCAAGGGACACCGGGAGCAGCTCTCTCTCTGTGTTTCTCTTCCCAACCCCTTCTGTCTCATTAAAAAGTGTAAACTGGCTCCTTTTTATTAGAATTCACTCCCTGCCTGACTCCTTCCCCCTGCCTTCCCTAGCACTGTACGAAGCTTTTATGCCAGGGCAGGTTCGGTGTGGGTGAATCAGAAAGCAGCCTCAGCCTCCAGCATGAATCCCTCAGAGATGAGGGACTGATATCTTGTTGGCAGCTAAGAAGGATGTATTTTTACACATACCAAAGAAGAAGCTGGAAGGATATCATCTATTACAGAAGGAGAGACTGGGAGGTTTAGGAAGTTGAGATTTATTTATTATTTATTTATGCGCTTATTTATTGGCAAGATTGGTAGGAAATGTCCCCAAGGAGAATGGGAGGGAGATGTCCTCAGCCCATGTCCCCCTGTCACCCCTATGCTACTTATACAAAAGTGGACATTTTAAGCATTCATGATTTGATCGGTGCCTGTAAATTCCCTAAGATTGGCCTTGGGTGGAGAGCTGCCAGGCGTGCAGAGAAATTGGGTGATTTTTTTTTTTTTTTTTTTTTTTGCCGAAGAGGCAGAATTTTGGTGGTGAAGTGTGACATTCTTCTCTTGGAAATAATACCTTTCATTTAAGGTGGAAGAGGAGGTTTGACGTCCCATGAAAATACAATTTTCTGCCCTGTTCTGCCTGGGGCAGATGTTTTCTATAGGACCCAGGTGCTCAACTGTGGAGCAAGAACCTCTGGGCCTAAGAACCTAAATGGTGAAAGGGAACATTGGAGTGAGACCACAGAGGATGTGTGAGAGAGGCTGCCCTCAACAGGGAGGCAGCTTAAGAATCCTGTTGCCCAATAGCCCCCAGCTGGCGATTTCACTCCATTTTCTAGGGGTCATGGCCAACATGCCCCAAAAGAGTATTGCCAGTGTGACCTTGAGTATGCATAGTTTTTCAGAAATTAAACAAAGAAGATGCGAGTTATCTATGTGGCTAAACACATATTTATCTTAATTAACAAGGCAATACTGAAGCAAAAACTAGAACACCTTCTAAGTCATAGATTCCAAGAGCTTGAAGGGATTCCTAGTCAGGTCCAACTCCCTGATTGATAGATCCATTCCCTCAACAACATCCCTGACAAATAGTCATTCAGTCATTGTTGGAACAAATCCAAGGGCAGGGAGCTCCCTCTCTTGAGGAAATCTATTCCATTTTTAGATAGGCATTTCTCCAATCCAATGCAACATGCATTTTTTTGGAGTACTTATTAAGGGCAACTAGGTGGATAGTGGATAGAATGTTTGTTAAGTCTGGAGTCAGGAAGTTCAAATCTAGCCTCAGACAATTGTGACCCTGGGTAGGTCACTTAACCTGTTTGCCTCAGTTTCCTCATCTGTGAAATGAGTTGGAAAAAGAAATGGCAAACCATTCCGGTATTTTTGCCAAGAAAACTCCAAATGTGGGCATGAAGAGTCAGTCATGACTGAAATGGCTGAACAACCACCACAAAATTATGTGACTTTGTGATACAAAGGAAAAAAAGAAAAGCAGCCCCTGTTCTCAAGAAGCTTACATTTGGTGGGGATGGAAGTAGGGGGAAGGAGAATAGTATTATGGTCTCTCAAGAAGTGGCACAGGAGCAGAGCACTGAAGGAAGCTATAGATTCAGTATCTTGTTCTGTAACCCTTCTGCCCTTTACTAAAAACTTAATAGGAAGCACCAACTGAACAATCTATTTAGTGTTCTAATTCTCCGTTGTCTTAGGTAGATTATTGCCCCTCTCTGGCTTCAGTTTCTTCACCTGTACTTGGTCTTGGTAAAATGAAGGGGCTGTACTGGAGGACTCATAAAGTTCTATTGACTCTAAAAGCCTCTAACAAAAGCCTGTGATGAAGCTCTAATTGCTAGAAAGTTCTTCTTCATGGGAAGGAACATCTCAACACAATTAGGAGACACATTCTTTGGTCTCTTTTTCTAGACTAAGGATCATGGGTTTGGGTAACCATTTCTCACAGGACAGAGTGTGGAATACTTTTACTCTCCTAGTTGCCTTCCCTAGGAAAATCTATTTTAAATACACATCCAAATGATAATATTCAACAATAGTCTTCCCTCTTTCTGAGGCTCTCCATAATTCTCTAAGGATCTTAGTCAGTTACTTTGAGACCAAAGAAGATTTAAGGTAAAAGATTCAGCATCTGAAGGTGACTGTCAGACCAGGAGCTAATCTTGGGTCAATCAGCTCCAGGTCAGATGGCTAAGAATGTTTTATTTATCCATTTGTTCAAGTATTCATTGCCCATCCCCATCCCTCAACAACGTGCAAAGCACTGACCTTGAAACGATGACAAATAGAAAAAAAAGGGACAGAGGGTGCTCGATTTGGAGTCAGAGAGACTGGATTCAAGTGTTGTCACTCCCATTTACTTTGTGACCTTGGGCAAGTTTCTACTCAATCTTTAGGGCCTCAGTTTTCTCAATTGTAAAATAAGGAGTTTGGGCTAGATGGTTTGAAAATCCATTTCAACTCTAAATCTAGGAAGAAAGGATGTAATTTGCTTTTATAGAGATTACAATATGTAGTATAATATGTACCATACTATATTTCAGAGTATATGATACATACTATTCCTTTGTTGGTGAAACCATGGCACTCGTGCCCAGCAGACACTTGGGGAGCTGCTCCATTTCCCCTCTTCCCAGTGCCCGAGAACATTTTTTGCATGCCCCACCCCTCATCTACTTTCTCCCTCAACTCTCTCTAGTAATCTGGGGGGCTCGAAGACAGCTTGAATTTGCCCTCTGGGAACTTGAACTGAGAAAAGGTTGGCCAACTCTGTACTATATTATGTAAAATATACTAGGGGAGATAAAAAATGTCTACCAATATCTCATAATTATTATAAAATTATACACACAAATAAAGGATTTTGCAAACTTAAAGTGCTATATAAATATTAGCTATAATTACCATAATTATTATTAATACAAGGTAGAATATAACAGGACAATAAGAGAGGCACAATGAGTTATCCTAGTAAAGAGCAGAGAGCTCCCATCTCAGTAGGGTGATTGGAGGAAGATTCATGGAGCAAGTTACCTCTGAATGGGGCTTCAAAGAATGAGCTTCGAGAGAGGTTGTGGGATTCCAGGTAGAAGGAACATTCTTCCTCAGGGAAATAAGAAGCAGGAAGAACATTCCAAGGTGATTATACTAAGGGGGGAAGGTGGTAAATCTACTGGGTCTCCAGACTTCGATGGATCTATGATCTCATAAGTATGGCTGCTCCCTCCAAGAGTGCCCATTATCACCTAACCATACTTTTTCAACGTATTTTTTTTCTTTTCGGATCTCTCTATAAATCCCTAAAAGAGAATCTCCCCAGTATGCTGGAGGCCTTCTTCTGGGTACCAAAAATTGTTAAAAGAAGCAGAAACTCCTGAAACCCAAGAAAGATATATATAAATTCACCAATTCATCTAAGATATATTTTGGGAATGGGGAGGTCAGAGAAGAGGGAAGGAAGATTGTTCAATAAAATAAATAGTAAGCACTTACTCAGGGTAAGACACGGGAGATAGAAAGATAAAGGATGAAACAATCTTTGCCTTCAAGGGGCTTACATTTTGCCAGGAGGATAAGCTAAAGGGTCATACATAGATTTAGCGGTAGGGAGGGACCTTAGAAGCCACCTACTCTAACACCTTGATTTTACAGATGAGGAAATAGAGAAATTAAGTGCCTTGCCTAGGATCACATAGTGTCAGGAGACACATTTAAAACCAGGTCTTCCTGACTTCCAGCTTGGCACTCTATCCACAGGCAGGCAGATTAAAACAATAAAAAGTCTACAAAGTAAATAAAAAGTAATTTCAGGAGAGAGAAAACACTAACATTGGGGTAGTGGGGTTGATAGATAAATGCCTTAGGTAGGAGACAATACCTGGTCATGGCCTTGAAGGAAGCCAGGCATGAACACAAGAGATGCAATATAAAGAATGGGGAAAAACTAGTGATGGGAAAGGAGGGTGAGTTATGAAGTACGTCTCATAGGAAATGACTAAAAAAGGTGGTGTTAGATCCAAATGCTGAGCTTTATAAGGTCTAAGACAAGGCTGACCAAGAGTCCCTCTACTTCTAAAAGCAAGGAGAACAGGAGGGTGAGGATGGGAATAAAATCTCAGAAGAAACATGCTAGGAGACTGTCCATTCCACATTTGTGTGATTGTGCCAATTCTCTTGTTCAACTGTATTCCAACCAAGTTTCTGGTTCTACCTATCTCTGGGGTGTCCATTCAGGAGTCATTTGAAATTATTTCTTGATAAAAGATATCCTGATAACGACTGGGAAAACCTTACAAGTGCATTGCAGCTCAAGCTCAGATGCCTCTCCAGAAAGCCCCTGAAATTGCTTTCATTCATGTGGGAGGCAATATAGGATAAAATTTGATAACTGAAACCAACAAGCATTTAAAAAGCACTCATGGAATAGGGAACGGAGCACTGCATAGGAAGACCTGGGTTCAAATCCTGCCTTGGACACGTTGTGTGATTGTCAAATCACTTAAATTCTCTGTGCCTCATTTTCTTTACTTATAAAATGAAGGAGTTAGACTAATGAATTCTAAGCTCCCTTCTAGTCTACTTCTATGTTTCTCGAATCCTATGGCCATACCATGGATAAATCAATATGCTAGATATTGGAAATCAAAAAATGAAAACAAAATACCCTTTGACACAAAGCTGTATGACCCTGGGCAAGTCACTTACCTCTCTTCTGCTTTGAAACTGATACTTAGTATTAATTCTAGGACAGAAGGTAAGGTTTAAAACAAAAGAAAAAGCCACAAAACACTCTGTGCCCTCAAGAGGCTTACATTCTGATGGGGTAGGATTAGAAAATTATATATATGTGTGTGTGTGTACTAATTTATATATATAATATATATACAAATCTACCTATCGATATACAAACATACCTAGAATATGACTATAACTAGGTATTCAGGCATTCCAAGCAGCTAGGTGATGCAATCAATAGAATGATGGGCCCTGAGTCAGGAAAACCCGAGTTCAAATCTGGACTTCATATACTTACTAGCAATGTGATCCTGGACAAGTCACTTAATCCTGTTTTACCTCAGTTTCCTCATCTAGAAAATGAACCGAAGAAGGAAATGACAAGCCATTCCAGTATCCTAGCCAAGAAAACCCTCAGTGGGGTCACAAAGTTGGACAAGACTGAAACAACTGGACAAAAATAAGCCATTACCAAATTAGCCTTTCCAAATTAATTTTCTGTTCTCTGACGTGAATTTTCCTCTCCAAACCACAGTCTCCTTAACCCAAAACTGGTGCATTCCCTCACATTCGTTTACACTGTTCATGAATCTCACTCATCATTCAAGGCCCAGATCAAGTCCTATCTCTTCCATAAAACCTTTGATGGTTACTCTACCTGATGATTTCTCCCTTTGTAAAACTGGAACACCACTTACAGTCTGTGTTACTCATGTAAGAGCATGCTGTAAAGCAGTGGGGTCAAATTCAAATAGAAATAGATTCCTACAACCCCATGTTGACTGAGAAAACCACAAATTAGCATTATCTAGAGTATATTGTATTTTTGTTTATTTTGTGAGATATGTCCCAATTACATTTTAATCTGGTTTGGACTGCCTTCAGAATTGCTTTGAGTTTGACTTCTCTGGTGTAGGGAACAATAGTAACTGGATTTATGAGACCTGGGTGCAAATCCTTGCTTCTTTATGGTTGTGTGCCCTGTGGAAATCACTTTAGGTTCCTAAGTCTTGGTTTTCCGAGCTATAATAATTTCACTTTCTATCTTCCAGCCTTATTGTGAAGAGGCACTGTGATATTGTGGAGAAGGCACTGATTCTGGAATCGGAGGTTCTAGTTCAAAGCCCCTCTCTGACATTCAGTACCCATAAACCTCAATTTTCTTGTCTGAAAATTGATGGAGTTGAATTGGCCAATTTCAGTTCTAAACCTATGATCCTAAACTGTTATTTCATTATCTTTGGGAACTCTTATAGGGAAAATCTTTCCACTGAAGCAGGGAAGTGCATTCTCTGAAACATATACGTTTTTTTTTTTTTTAAACTATTACCTTTCATCTTGGAATCAATATTGTATATTGGTTCTAAGGCAGAAGAGCTGGGGGTGGGGTGGGGGGGTTAAGTGATTTGCCCAAGTCAAACAAATACAACTAGGAAATGTCTGAGGTCTGATTTGAACCCAGAACTTCCTGTCTCTAGGCCTGGCTCTCCATCCACTGAGCCACCTAACTGCACCCTGAAACATAGTTTTAGAATTGTCTAAAATGCCTCCAACTCATCTCTAGTCTCCAAGGCCATCTTTGTATTCATTATACCAGTAGTGTCAAACTCAAATAGAAACAAAGGTCCTGATCCCTACGAATTCCTAAGAATTCCTGTAGCCATATATTGACTTAGTTTTAAAGTATATTATATACATTTCAATGTATTTTTATTTTGTTAAATAATTCTCAAAATTCCATTTTAACCTGATTTTGGCTGGCATAAGAGAGTGTGGTTGTAGGTGGCATGCTGTTGGCAGGGCCCCTGTTTGACACCCCTGCATGATGGTACATGGTTTCTCTTAGAGAACCCTTTCTCAAAGCCCTATAGAGATACGAGTTTTTGTTATTCCAATATATAAACTTATAATTTAGTTATTTTGTTTTTTTTCAGTTGGTATAATTTCCCTAAACTCTCAGGGGGTGAGGAGTGTAACCTGTACTTTATAAACTTAAAGTCATAGTTGATATTCAAATATATATTGATTAGGGGGCAGCTGAGTGACTCAGTGGGTTGAGAACCAGGACTCTCTAGAGATTAGAGATTCTGGTTTCAAATCTGGCCTCAGACACTTCCTAGCTGTGTGACCCTGGGCAAGTCACTTAACCCCCATTGCCTAGCCCTTACTGCTTTTCTGCCTTAGAACCAATATACAGTATTGATTCTAAGATGGAAGGTAAGGTTTAAAATTTATATCTATATCTATAGATAGATAGATAGACAGACACACATACAGATAGATAGATAGATGAATAGACAGATAGACAGACAGACACACAGACAGTCAGACAGACAGACAGATAGATAGATAGACACATAGACAGATAACTAGCTAGCTAGATGGATAGACAGACAGACACAGAGATAGATAGATAGATAGATAGATAGATAGATAGATAGATAGATAGATAGATAGATAGATAGATAGATAGATGGATGGAT
>NC_058132.1:199192819-199272523 GCF_016433145.1 Gracilinanus agilis
AGAGGAGAGGAGAGGAGAGGAGGGAGAGAGAGAGAGAGAGAGAGAGAGAGAGAGAGAGAGAGAGAGAGAATGAGTAAATGAGTTGATTTGACTGGTCTGGGAAAGTCTCAAAGATTCAGGTGATCTGAATTCCAGCCTCTAGCTCATTGGGTGAATTGGCCTTAACTCCTCTGGGCCTCATTTCTGGCAGATAGAAAGCTGCCTCCAGCTCCCAGTCTCAGAAGGGTGAGACAAATACATGAGTTCTGTCTACCTGATACACTCTGAACTTTGGCAGGGAGGCCCTGGAACAATCCAAATTTTTCTCAGGACTAATGAAGCCCTCGGCGGGCTCAGCATGCTCTTTAATTGCAGCTGAAAAACAATGAAGTCGCTGGGCTGTGGGCAGAAGTCTCAGAGGGAGGAGGAGAAACATGTTTGTGCCGAGTCAAGAGAGAGATGTGGGTCCCCTTGGCTGTCAGGCTGAAATCCTCGCCTCTCTCCTCTGCTGGCACTCCCCCTTCCTAGACACTCTGCTGTGTGGGCGTCAGGTTTAAAATAACATTGGGTTTCTTGGGCTGGTTTGGTTTGGAATGCAGCACCCTGGAGATATGGAATGACTGTGGCCCATCCAGGGACTGTCTCTTAACTGGGGAAGGGTGACTGGGAGGAAGGGGCTGCGGCAATACCTGGGGAGAAGAGGTGGCCTCTGGCCTGCTCTCCTGCTTTTCGGGCCTGGTCGAAGCAATAGGTCCCTTTCAGGAATTCCTGATATTTAATGGCATAAAGAAATGAAGTTTAGAGGCTGCTAGGTGGACAGAAAGCCAGGCCCAGAGATGGGAAGTCCATAGGTTCAAATTTTACCTCAGACACTTCCTAACTGTATGACCCTGGGCAAGTCACTTAACCCCCCTTGCCTAGTTCTTATTGTTTTTCTGCCTTGGAACCAATATGCAGTATGGATTCTAGAAAAAAAGGGAAGGGTTTAAAAAAAAAAAAGGGTAGTTTAATATCCCAAGACAGCTGCAGGAATCTAGAACCAAGGAACCTCAGGGTATAGCAGACCCAGCATTGGATTGAGGTAAGAAGACGTGGATTTGAATCCTAACTTTACCATTTACTAGCTATATGACCTTGGGCAAGGAAATGCATTTTTTCCATCTATAAAAGGAGGATTATAATATACCATGTGCTTTGTAAACCTTAAGGTTCTACAAAAATGGGAATTGCTATCATTCATATCAGTAAGCCTCATACAATGCATGAACATAGTGTATGCACAATAAATGCTTACTGACTTAGCTGGAAAGAAATTGAATGAGGGGCAATTAGGTGGCTCAAAGTGGATAAAGAATCAGGCCAAGGAGAAAGTCCTAGGTTAAAAATCTGGCCTCAGATATGTACAGCTGTGTCACCCTGGGCAAGTCACTTAACTCCAAATGCCAATCCCTTATCACTCTTCTGCCTTGGAACAAATACTTAGTATAGATTTTAAGACAGAAGGTAAAGCTTAAAAGAAGTCAAATGGAAGAAGTGAAGGAGAGTGGGCTATGCTATCCTAAAATTGTTACAGTTTCTTACTTTAGCACCAGAAGGCCTTTGGTCAAAGTTAGAACAATCTAGTGGCAAGTGGAGTTTTGACCCAAAGAAGCTGACATTTGTGGGGGATGGGGGGTGGGCACAGGGTATATTTCTTCCTCATGGCAGTCCTGCCTCATATGTGCCTCCACAGGCCTCCTCTGGCCCAGATCGTGTGGCACAACTGCTTCCAGGCCAACTGTGGATGCAATCACACTTAGGAAGGGCTATTTTCATCTTCCTCTTTTCTCCATCCTATGGGTGATAGGAGAAAGCAGTAAAAGGACTTGCCTTCTGGTTGCATTTGTCCTTGTGTCCCTTTCCCGGGATTTACCTTTCCCCCAACCCCTAGGAGACAAGACCTGGACTGGTCTGCCTCTTGCTGTGACCACATCCGTGCTTGGCCTATCCCCTGTACTACTGTACCGTCCCCACCTTCAAGTTGTTTTTTATTTTAGGTGAAAAGAATTCCTAGTTATGACTCTGCCTGAGGTGGTCCAGGCCAGGCAGCTATCACCCAGACAAGTTTCCTGAGACCAAAGCCCTGCTTGTCAGTGGCTCTGATCTCTTCTCTCCCTGGCAGAGGTTCTCTGAGAAAAGAGCAGGAGGAATAATTGAAAACAAGTCTGGGAATGGAGAAATCATCTAATTGGCCTTTTGGCAAGTAGATCATCTCTTCCTAACTCAGAACAAGAAGATTTTCCAAGGTTACCCATGTTGTGCCTTCTTCAATCCCTCCCAGGCTTCATATTCTCTTTCTCTTTAGTCTTCCTTTTACCTTCTTCTTCTTCTTCCTTTCCCTGGTTAACAGCCTCTCTTTTTAGTTTTCCTTTGTTCAGGTTAGCATGATTGGGCAAGCAGGCAAGCAGGGATGTTCCCAGTCTAGACAGAATTACAGCTCCACCCCTTCCCCACTTTGGATACACAGAGACCCGCTTCTGGCTTCCCTCACTCCTGACTCCTTGGTTCTCCATGAGGGCTGGAGGATCAGGAGGGATTCTGGGTCTAATGTGACTGACCTTTTGTGAGATTTCAGGCTTTGAGAATTGGCCCAGCTCAGAGAGGAAGTAAAAAGGAAAGGCTGGTGCAAAGGGAGAAAGCACAGAACCCTCCTCCAGGGTCCAGGCAAACTGAAGGTTAGGATGCTTTCCTAATGGATCAGCCTCAATCAAGCTGCGCCAGCCCCTAGGAATATGAATATAGGAAACCATTAAAGGCTAAAGTTTAAGCAATACCAGAAAACCAGGGCTCTGAGGTGGTGTTATAGGGAACATTTTGGGGAATTCTCAGACCAGTGTGGTATCATAGAAAGGGCACAGCATTAGAAAGAGAAAATCTGGTTCAAATCTTACCTTGCTACCTAGATAACCTTGGGCAAGTCACTTGTTCTCTATGTCTCAGGTTTATATTTTGTAAGATTAGGGGGTTAGATTAAAGATTAAATTAGTGCTCCCCCCAAAGTGGGTTAGACTTTCCCTAGGAAGTCAGGAATCAATCCCAGAGGATGTGTGATTAAGCAATTAGATGATGGGAAGATATCCTAACCTCTATTTGATAGCCAAATAATAGGGCTTTTCTTCAACACAATCATACTTATCTTTACACCCCAAACTCCCCCATATTCCCTTTGCCCCCACTTTGTGAAACTCCCATTCTGAGTTGGCCCATGATGGTTTTCAGGCACTCATATTATCAGTCTCCAAAGACCATTGGGAAAAATTCCATCTCTATTCCCTGTTCCCTAGACCACCTCACTGCTGTAGAAAGCTCCCTCAGAGGCTGAGCTCTAGGCTGGTTGTAATGATCGATGAGGAAGGGCTCCCTCTCTCCTTTGCATTTTGGGTAGGACAGAGTGAGTCAAATAGGATGTGAAGACATGAGTGGGTTGTAATCTGTCACACATATCGTTATATTGCCTTTCCTCCCAAACCCATCCCTTTTTCAAACTTCCCAATTACTGTTGAGAGTGTCATCTTTCCAGTTTCCCAAACAGATACAAACTCACTGTCATCTTTGACTCCTCACTAACCCTCATGTGACAAATCTAATCAATTGCCAGGTCTTATTGTTTCTATCTTCATATCTCTGCCATCCTTCCCTTTCTCTCTATGGCCTCTAGCCAATTCAGGCCTCCATCACCTCTCGCTTGGACTACTGAAATATTCTTTCCTTTTGTCTCCCTGCCATAAGTGTCTCCCTTCTCCAATCCATCCTCCACATACCTGCCAAAGTCATTTTTCTAAAATACAGCTATGACCATGTCATTCCTCTACTCAATAAACTCCAGTGGCTCCCTATTAACTATAGGTCCAAATATTATTTCATCTTTATCTCATCCTTTAAAAAATGTCTAGTTTTGTGTTCATTTTTATAATGTACCTAATTAACACAGCAGTACATATAGATAATTTATAAACCAATCCATAAATATGGGATACAAAGTCATAGATTTTTTGGTGATAGGAATATACAATCAAAAAATTTATAGACCATTGGACTAGATGTTGTCTCAGGTTCCTTCCAGGTCAGAATTGATGAGACTGTGATCCATGTGAGACTGTGATGTTCCACCCCCATATTCTCTTGCTGCTGCCATTTTCAGATCCTGAATGGTATCTTAGCAATGGGAAATAGGCATTGGATTCTGGATGAAGGAAGCCAGCCAGATAGGCAGCCAACTTTCCCTCCTGGCCTTTTGCTAATTAGGGAAAATGGAGCAGTGGGCAGTTGTGGCATAATGGGAAGAACATTTGAATAGGATATAGGAAATCTGGGTTCTAGTTCTGGTTTTGCCATTAACCAGCTACCTGATGTTGGGCAAAGACACTTTCCCTCTTTAGGTCTGCTGTGCCCTCATTCTGAAAAAGAAAAGAGTTGAATTACATGGCCTCTGAGGTTTTTTTTTTTTTTTTCCAGTGATCACATTCTATTTCTCTCAAATAGAATGCTGGGTCTGTAGTTAGAAAGACCCGAGTTCAGATCAGCCTCAGTTTCTTACTAGCTGGGCAATCCTGGACAAGTCACTTAACTTCTATTTGCCTCAGATTCCTCAACTATAAAATGAGGATAATGACAGCACCTATCCTGAAGAGTTATTATGAGAATCAAATAAGATAATCATTGTATAAAGCATTTAGCACATAGTAAGCATTATATAAATGTAGTAGTAGTAGTAGTAGTAGTAGTAGTAGTAGTAGTAGCAGTAGTAATAGTAGTAGTAGTAGAAGTAGTAGTAGTAGTAGTAGTAGTAGTAGTAGTAATAGTGGTGGTGGTGGTGGGGGTAGTAGTAGTAGTAGTAGTAATAATGGTGGTAGTGGTAGTAGTAGTAGTAGTAGTAGTAATAATGGTAGTAGTGGTAGTAGTAGTAGTAGTAATAGTGGTGGTGGTGGTAGTAGTAGTAGTAGTAGTAGTGGTGGTGGTGGTGGTGGTGATGGTGGTAGTAGTAGTAGTAGTAGTAGTAGTAGTAATAGTGGTGGTGGTGGTAGTAGTAGTAGTAGTAGTGGTGGTGGTGATGGTGGTGGTAGTAGTAGTAGTAGTAGTAATAGTAGTAGTAGTAGTAGTAGTAGTAGTAGTAATAGTGGTGGTGGTAGTAGTAGTAGTAGTAGTAATAGTGGTGGTGGTGGTAGTAGTAGTAGTAGTGGTGGTGGTGGTGATGGTGGTGGTAGTAGTAGTAGTAGTAGTAGTAATAGTAGTAGTAGTAGTAATGGTGGTGGTGGTAGTAATCAATATCCTAGGAGAAAGTCAAATATCAGAGAACTTTCTGTACTTAATCTGTAAGAATGGGTCTATGGTAGGGTAAGTTGAGGTGGAAACTTCTGCCTTCTTCTCCTTTCTCATTGATAACCTCATCTTTTATGGAAATGTATTTAGCTGGCTTTAGTTCATCTCACACAAAAGGGAGAAATAACAGATCAATATTTTCTGGAGCACCTGGGAGAGGGGGTTTATTGGGGTGGAATAAATGGGTGGGGAAGAGCACTTTGAAGACAAATGGGAGCAGCTGTGTTCCTGGTGACCACAGAACATGAGCATCAAATCCCCATTAACTTCTGTCACCATTACCAATCTCAGCTCTTTGGTCCATGCTAGCAACAAGCCCTGGACTTCTGCATACCAGGGGGGAGTGGCCTCTCGTTTCATCAGGGGGATCAGCCAGATGGCTCCTGTCTGCTAGGACATTGCTGAAGGCTTAGGACAGACAGAAACAGCATTTCCAGTCAATGGAGATGGAAAGCTGGTGGAATGGGAAGGCCTTTTTTTCAAAGGTTGGCCCTTCTCCACCTCTCCCCAGGACAACTTCTCTTGTCTGGATAAGGGTGTCTTCTCTTCCGTGCCTTGATGCCTTTAAGAATGACCCTACTGAACAATAGACGGAAGACACTCTGATGGGCTGTCAGCAGAGTGCCTGACACATAGCAGAGACCTAATAAATGTTTATTGACTGATTGATATCATGCCTATTGCAAGAAGAAAATCCTAAAAATATTGAGGCCTATTTGTGCAAGAGATCAAAGGTGCCCTGAAACAGAGCTAGACATTTTTGGTCAAGGCTGCCCCCTGAGCACATTAAAAGGATCTGTATGGGGCAGCTTGGTGGCTCAGTGGATTGAGAGCCAGGCCCAGAGTCGGTAGGCATGGAGGTACCCAGGACAAATTGGGACCACTGAAGAAAGCAGCCATAAAAGACATGCTTGTGAATTTGCTTAGGATTTCATGGTAAGGCCAGATCTCAATATAACGGCTTAAAAGTATTGTCTAGCTCAGTGACGGGCAAACTACGGCCACGGGCCAGATGTGGCCCCCTGAAATGTTTTATCCCACCCCGTGACATTATTCCTAATCTGACAAATAAAATGAGTAGGATACAATACAATGAAACTTCCAAAGAGTTGCCTTAGAAACAGACTGACAGATGAGCGCTTCCTTTCCTATGGCCCCCTCTTTAAAAAGTTTGCCCATCACTGGTCTAGCTGAAACTCAGAAAAAGACATCTGAAACATTTCCTTCATGATAATCCTTGAGTTGTTCATTATTTTGATGACCAAAGAAGCCTTTGTAATGTCATGACCAAATGACCCAGACTCTCTTTCCCCTGTTTCCTATAAATCCCCAAGTTACTGCCAATATTCCTCAATTGCTTGTGTTTGTAGAAAGGCCCTAGAAAAGTTTTGGGTAAAGTCTTTTCATAAGCAATACTCTGTGGGAAAGTTATGCCTCTTCAATGATGTAATGTTTAATACTCTACATTCTATAAAAATCTTTCTCTTTGTCATTATAAACAGAGATCATGGAGATCATGCATCCCCCTTCTGGTCCTTGCTCTCTCTCTCTCTCTCTCTCTCCCCCTCTCCTTCTTCTCTCAGTGCCGGAACCCTGGCGCTCAACACATAGCATGCAACAGGGAAGTCCTGGGTTCAAATCTGGCCTCAGACACTTCCTAGTTGTGTGACCCTGGGCAAGTCACTTCACCCCCATTGCCTAGCCCATACCACTCTTCTGCCTTGGAACCAATACATAGTATTGATTCTAAGACAGAAGATAAGGGGTTAAAAAAAAAGGATCTCTGATTTCCAATGTGGAAACTCCCTTCACTGAGACAGATTCAATTTGATTCAATAAACTATGTTAAGTAATGGGATTACAAAGGCAAAAAGAAAATAATCCCTGCCCTCAAGGAGCTTCTCTTTTTACTGGGGAAAACAACATGTACAGATAAATAGATACTGTATAGAATATATTATAGTATCTATTTATCTGTACATAGTATATTCTATATAGTATAGTATACATATCTACTATAGATACCATATAGCATATGTCTATATGGTATCTATCTGTAAATAGATATCTGTAATATATATTCCATCCATCCATCCATCCATCCATCCATCCATCCATCCGTCTGCCTATCTATCTGTCTGTCTGTCTATCTATCTGTTGCAGGTGGCACAATAGATAGAGCACTGGGCTTGGAATCGGGAAGATTCATCTTCATGAGTTCAAATCCAGCCACAGACACTTATTAACTATGTGTGATCCTGAGATAGTCACTTAATCCTATTTGCCTTGGTTTCTTCATCTGTAAAATGAGCTGGAGAAGGAAATGGCAAACCACTCCCATATCTTTGCCAAGAAAATCCCAAAATGGGATCATGAAGAATTGGATATGATCGAACAACAAAAACATATTATATGTGTTGTATTATATATAGTATGATAATATATATTATACACACACACATATATATATATGTGGGATATCAACAGTTGGGGGAGAAATTAAGAAAAGGCTTCATTTAAGAGAGACATCTCTACAGCTAAGATGGGAAGGACACTAGGGTTTCTAAGAGAAGTGAGGGAAGAGAAGGCATATGTCAGGCATGAGGGTCAGCCTGCAAAAATGCAGGGAGATAGGAGATGGTATATGGCCTGAGATAAATCTGAGGAGTGGCCTAAAGCACGTGGTGACTTGACTTGTCCCAAGGCCACAGAGTTGTGGCAGAGGTGAGAAAAGCCAGATCCTTTATGGTTCTGAGCCCAGCATTTTACCCATCAGCATCCCCCTTCAATAGACACCTCAAACTATAGGTTGTTAGCGCTTTGTGAAGTGAAATTTGTTTCCCCATTGTTATCACTTTGAATTCTTTTGAGGGTCCTTGAATTTTCCTTTATGATTCTAATGTTTAGAGGAGGGAGCACAGATCCACAGATGAGAACATTTGGGTTCTAGTCTTGGCTTTTTTCTCGTTTGCTGCATGAAAAATGGGCAAATCATTTCATCTTTTTAACTTAGACCTCGGTTTCCCCATCTGCACCATAAAGAGAATTCCTCCTTTGAGAAGTTGGATGGGGATAGGATAAGATTCATAAGATCCTATTCCTGCAAACATTTTGGAGATGAGCTGTTACCTACATATGAATATTCACAGGTGTGGTTACTTGTGTTTCACACAAGGTCCACAAGTGCCCAGGATTAGTTTCTTCCTTTGTTTCCCATTAGTCTTGTTTTTAACTTCTTTAACATCCTGAAGAAGCTAGCTTTCTTTCTTTTCTTTGCCTTTCCTTTCCTGACTTCCCCCGCCCTCTCCCTCATCCCCCCAGCCCTTTTAGGTTGCACAGTCCCAGCCTAGTTCTTGTCATATTTCCTCATGGATTGGGTGTTTAATTAAAATCATAATTAAAATTGATCTCCTCATTAGCATGCACCTGCTCTGCCTCTCACATCCCTGCGTTCCATTATCCACTGAAGATGTCAAGACTGACAGGCGAGAGCCAGACCTCAGGCCAGCTCCCCCTGACAGGACTCTCCTTCTGATGGCAGCATCTGGACTGAGAGGATGTTGGTGGAGAAGCTGCATCAGCTTACAGAACAACAAACAATTAGCACCAGGTGGGTTCCCTGGGGAGAGGGCCAGGTTGTGCAGTGGCCTGGAGACAACTGGTCCGATCTCTTGGTCCTGCCTGTTGTACCCCCCTCCACCACAGTCGCCCATCTCTAAGGCTCTCACCCAGCACCACATCCTCAACTTGGAGGCCCTCAGGCAATGAAGTAGCAATGAAGTAACAATGAAGGTTCTTTGGCCAAGAGAATTTCTGGGGTGAGAGAGGCCTGTAGTTTTGACTTCAGTGAGATAATATGAACCAAGGGGAATGCCAAGCTCTGTTCTCTGGGGACCAAGAATGTCAGATGTCCACCTCTCTTCTCTGGGGTGTTGAATGTCAAACCTCCACTTCTGTTCTCTGGGGCAAAACCAAGCAGATCAAGAAAAGTGGAAAAGGCATCTAGGGAAAGGAATCAGTATGTAATTTGCCCTTTCCAGTTTGTGGAAGGAGATGTGTACTTCGTGGCTTCTGGGGAAGGGCCTTAGAAAAAGCACTGTTTCCGGAGCTGGGGTTTTAAAGTTATAGGACAGGGGTTCGATGACCACCTTTACCGCTTACTGCCTGTGCGACCTTCAGCCGGTCCTTTAATAGAGTCAGGGAATGTTGGTGGTGGAAGAATGGCTTTGTTGCCTTCTCATGGAAAGAGTGAGTGAGTGTGTGTGTGTGTACATGTGTGTGTGTGTGCATGTGTGCCCTTTTGTGTGTTTGTGCTTCCTGGGGGTAGGTGGAGATGTTGTGAGTTAGCAGAGGGACAAAAACAAGGCATACAATGCAGCAGGCTCTAGATAGTAGGATCATAGATTTAGAGCTGGAAGGGATCTCGAAAGCCTCCTTTGACTTCCTCATTTTACAGCTGAGGAAATTGAAGCCCAGACAGTTTAAGCAACTGGCCCAAGGTTATATAGGTATTAAGTAAAAGTAATAGAACGACATGTGGCCCTTCCGAAAGGGAAAAATACACTGGTATTATCTCTTACCTCATCATAGCTCAAGGTTTGCCCCCTCTCAGAAGCCTGGGTTGGACTGATCTCAACACTCATTATAAAGTGTAAAGTGCTAAACAAATGTAAGATATTGCACTTTCGCATTATCCAAATCACTTTCCTCTTCATGGCACTCCAGAACAGTCCACTTGGCCAAAATAGAGCAAGTAATTTGGATAAGATGAAACTGTTACACCTTCTATTTGTATAGTACTTGACATTTTTCTTATATATTATCCTTCCAACCAGATTGTAGGATCCTGGAGATGACAAACATACAAATAATTAATAATATAAGGCAGACTATAAGTACCATATTGTGTGAAGGGTAGAAATGGTAAATGTGATAAAAGTCATATGTAGGTGGGAATAATCAAGAAGAGGTTTGTACAGGAGGTAGAATTTGAGATGGGTGCTGTGAAATGGATTTTGCTGTTGTTGTTTAGTCGTTTCTCAGTCATGTTCAATTCTTTGTTACTCTGTTTGGGGTTTTCTTGGTAGAGGTGCTAGACTGGTTTGCCATTGCCTTCTCCAGCTCATTTTACAGATGAGGAAACTGAGGCAAACAGGGTCAAGTAATTTGCCCAAGGCCACACTGCCTAATGAGGAAATCTGACAATTTGATATTTAAATTCTAAATCCCATGATCCTTATTCATGGGAAGAAAGCTCCGAGGATTCATCTCTTACTACAGACACTGTGTGATCCCAGACAAATCACTTAACTTTTCTGTGCCTCAGTTTCTTCATCTGTAAAATAAAGGAGATATATCTTATGAAATTTAAGATCTCTTTTAGCTCCAAATCTCTGCTCCTTTGATGGCAACCTTCGCTTTTCTTAGTTAAATAGCATGCCTACATTTCTTTCCCCATCTCAGTTCTAAGCCCTTGCTTTGTTTTCCTCTAAATGCAGTCTAACAGGACTTATCCCACACTGACTACTGCAGGGCTGCCTCCTCCTGTTCGCCAAAGTCTCCCTCCTCCCTCCCCTTAGTCCTTCTCCTTGAGGGACTAGGGCAGAGGTCACCCTCCTGGGGGAGACGGTCCTCCATACTCCACCCTGGTGGGCTCACCTCTGCTCTCCCTGCAGGAGATGCCAGCAGGCAGGCTGAAAGCTCTGGGAAGCCAGGTCAGACTCAGAAGTCAAGAGCAGGAGTCGAGAGGAGCGGGTGACCACTGGGGAGGTGATTAGCTCTGAGGCTCTTCTAATAATAATCTTTAAGGATAACAAACAAAGTGATGGAGGATGGAAAGCGGCTGTTTGGGCTCAGGCTTGTCCCTGTCCTTATTAAGACTGGAGGAGGAGGGAGACCTTGTTAATTGCAGACCAATCATTAATAACATCAGTTCCCAGCTAGGTCCTGGGCAGCAGGCAAAATCTAAAGATTAGAAAAGAAACTTAGAGTTGCTGAGTGGAAGTGGGATAGGGTTTCTACCAGGCACTGGGAAGGGGCGGGGGGCAACTTGTGAGAAAGTGCTTGTATTCAAAGATGCAGTTCATGTATTGATTGGTATTGACTGGCCACAGTGTGCTCTTCCAAACCTATGAAGTAGTCCTGGATTACATTCAGGAGACAAGAGTGAGTCCAGCAAAGATCATTCCCTTTATCACTTGCTTTTCTTCCCCTGTCCCCCATGCACAAGCACACACACAGAGCCATATTCCATCTTGGCTTTTTAGAACTTTCTTTCTCTGAGGAGGTAAGGGAGGCTAAGGGGAAGGGTTATGTGGTTACAGTTAAGGTGGCAATTCCTAATCATCTGCCATCCAATTGTGGATGGCTGCCTAGGAGATCAAAGTAAGAGCTATTGAGAGGATGAACAGATTGAGTTTGTATTATAATTTTTTTAAAGACACTGGGGCTTACATTTCCAACCTCCCCCTCACCCCCACTGGCACTAGGTCTGTGTTGGTAAACCTATGGAATGTGTGCCGGAGGGGGCTGCTCCGCTCCCCCTCTCCATGCGCGCCTAAGGACATTTCTCCTATTACCTGCCCCTCTGCACATCAGCCCAATGAAAGCACTTCCTTCCTCCCCTATCTGGGGTAAGGCAGGGGGCTCACATTAAACCATGCAGCACAAGGGTTGCTGTTTGGGCACTCAGTCTCTAAAAGGTTCGCCATCGCTATATTCAATGGTTAAATCCCCAGAGAGAAGCTCCTCCTCCTCCTCCTCTCTGAGTTCTGTGGGAAAGTGAGGGACTGGGAATGTTTTTCCTAGAACATTAACTCATAAACCCCTACCTACATGCTTCCCTTATTGATTATCAGTTGATTTCAATTAGCTAGGAAGACTTAATTAGCTTTTAGAAATTGGTACTTACTAAAATAACATCATGTACTTAGCTGCCAACATAGATATGGCTACCAGCTGTTCCAGGAACATTTCTAGGATGCCCATAGGAAGTCCAAAATCTATTGACCTTCAAAGTTTAATAAGCCATCCTATGATCAAGGGAGTTGGGGCAAGACAGAAGTCCTTCTCCCCTCTCCCAAGAAATTGCCTCTCTAAGGTCTGGCTAGGTGCTTTCTTCTTTAGTTTGGCCAGACACTTACCTGAATACCCTATTCCAAAATAACTTGTCATTTTTATATAAACTTTTTGAGATATGATCATGTCTCTCAGCCAATCCAAATACACTTTTTTGTTGTTGTTGTTCAGTCATTTCAATAATGTCCAATTTTTTGTGACTGCATTTGGTGTTTTCTTGGCAAAGATACTGCAGTGGTTTGCCATTTCCTTCTCCAACTCACTTTACATATGAGGAAACTGAAGCAAAAAGGATTAAGTGACTTGTCCAGGTTCATGCAGCTAATAAATGTCTGAGGCCAGATTTGAATTCAAGAAGATGAGTCTCCCTGACTTCAGGCCCTGTACTCTATTCACCTTGACACCTCACTGCCCATTATGCTTCCTAAGTAGTATCATTCCTAAAAAGACTTTCACTTCTTTTAAACTGATTAACTAGGTAGTTCATAATTAGTTTAATGCCTATAATTGATTGCTCAGTTCAATAGAAGTATCTAACACAAGTAGTTGAGAAGTTTGGGCCCTCTGTAATTATTGAGATAGGGGTATGGAATACTCCTTTTTTAAACAGTTCATGGCTTCTCTTTTCATTCATTTATTCAACCATTCAATTGATAAGCATTTAAACACCCACCATGTACAAAGTAAAGACAAAAAGCTAGACACTCCTTGCCTTTAAAATAACTTTAAAAAGATCCACTGGATCCACTGGAGAATGAAATGGCAGACCATGCTAGTATCTTTGCTAAGAAAACCCCATAAATAGCTATGGTCCGTGGAGTCATGAAGAGTCAGATACTACTGAACAACAACAGTTTTAAGTTTTATTAGATTAAAACTGCACTACGATCTTGGGATAGTCCTTATGTTCAAAGTAAATTTGGGGATCTGGTGGAGAACTAACAACTGGGGCAAGAGGAAATCAGAAAAGGTAAGAGGTAAGAGGTGATATCTGAGCTAAAGGACTAAAGAAGTTAGGGTAGTAAAAAGTAGATAGGAGGTGGTAGCATATTCCAAGCATAGCACATCTCATTTGGGAAATAGGAAGCAGGCTACTTGGGAAGAGATAATTTCCTGCCCTAGTGAGTGGCATGTCATGCCCTATAGGCAGAGCAGCCTTATAGAGTCAAAATGAGGCAGCTAGGTGGCACAGTGGATAGAGTGCTGGACCTGGAGTCAGAAAGAGTCATCTTCCTGAATTCAAATCTGATCTCAGACACTTACTACCTATATGATCCTGGGCAAGACACTTAACCCTGTGTGCCTCAGTTTCCTCATCTGTAAAATGAGCTGGAGAAGGAAATGGCAAACCATTCCAGTATCTTGGCCAAGAAAATCTCAAATAGGGTCATGAAGCGTTGGACACAACGGAAACAATTGAACAACAACAACAGTAGTCAAATAATGTTGGTCTTGTGTTTGGATTCTCATCTCTAGCTTTTTGACCAGAATTTATTACAAATTCCCTGGCCCTCAGTTTCTTCATTTGTAAACTGTGGGCAATAATTTTTGTAATGCCTACCTTATAGCATCATTGGGATTAAATATAGTATATAAAGAGCCATATTCATGTTAGCTATTGTGAACTTCTTTAAGTCCCCTACAGTGCCCAGCATGGTGTCTTAAAAATATGTTTTATTGATGCTTCTTATTATAATGTTTACATTGACGACATTTCCCAATAATACTCCCCCACCCCAGCATGGTGTCTTTCATATGGCAGATGCTTAATAGCTATATTTGACTGATTGAATCATCTTCATGAAGCTCCACTGACTTTCATAGTCTTCTGATATTCTGGAACTAGGAGGATGGAAAAGGGAATAGAAATCTGTGGATAAATACCTCTTTCCTTTCTACTCAATTCTGGGTTTTGTTATAGATAAGGTACTGGACTTGGTGTCAGAAAAACCTACGCTCAACCCCCCTTAGACCCTTTACTAGTTGTGTGATCTTGAGCAATTCTCTCAATACCTTTGTGCCTCAGTCTCCTGATTTTCAGCAATTCTCTCAATACCTTTGTGCCTCAGTCTCCTTATCTGTAAAATGAAATCATTTCTTGACTTGCTATTCTCAGCACTCAGCTCAATGCAACACATAGATTAACTATTTGACAGGCATTTGTTGGGTTGGAATGAAGGTTAATTCTTGGGATTTTTCAATTATCTGAGTGACTTTGGGTGAGTCAATTCTTTCAGCACTGGAGTTTTCTTATCTGTAAAATGAACAGGTTAGATTAGATGATCTTTGATGCTCTTTCCAGTGCCATATATGTGACTTTAGATTGAACCTGCCTTCAACCTTAGGTCAACATTGATCCTGGGAATATTCTCTTCTTCCCCTCTTCCCTCTCTCCTTTCACCTCTTATTTAGTGGCATGATAATGTCAGCCTTCGTTTATGCAGATATAATCACCATCAGAAACACGGCTATAGCAATAATACGTACACACCATTCATAGTGTGCTTGAAACGGAGTCTGAGAGGCAATCCTTAGGGCTGGTTGCTCTTAACATTTTAGAAAAAGAGAAGGAAACAAACATTTATTAAGTGCCTACTAGGTGCCAGAAACATTTTTACAAGTATTATCTCTTTTTAGGTCTTCTTATGCGATGTAAGTCATCAAAAGCTAGCTGAAGAGACTTTTATTCAATAGTAGATGAAACCAATCATAATTGCACAGGAAATTAGAAGGAGATTTGACTCCTACACCCTCTGCCACCCACAGGGAAGGCTTTTGGATATAGTCAGAGTTGGGTGAGCTCTGACAAGATTTTGCTTTCCTGCCTCAGGGAAGGAGCTGAAGGTTTGAAAAGGTTCCACCTGCAGCTACCTGCCCAGGTACTGCCACCCACCATCAACCCCGCAAAGGAAGAATGAGGAATTAAGAGGGCTGGAAGTAGGGAGGGAGGAGGGTAGGTTGGGGGAGGAGGAGATCTTGTGTTCCGAACTGGGAGCACTTAGGGAAAGAAAGGATCTATTTTTTTCCATTTGTTCTCAGCAAACATTTGTCATTTAATTTCTTCCTAATTACACAATTACGTAATTATGTAGTATTAGTAAAATAAAGCCTAAAGACATTTGAGTAAAGAATTACTTAAGTAAATAATGTCTGACTGGAGTAATTATTTCCTGGGTTTTCTTTTTTAAAGTAGAATTGGATGGAATTAGTTCAGGCGTGGCTGCTACGATGATGAGGGAGTGGGAAGGTAGGGGGAACCGCATGGCCAATGGCCAGAGAAAAATTTCCCATAATTCCCCTGGGGTTGGACTCAGGCTATTGTAGAATCTATAGAAAGCATACTCTGTGGCCAAAGTTCTGGATTCTTGTTCCTTCTCCACTCCTGGCTGTGTGAATTTGGGCAAGTCAGTAATCTCTCTGAATCACACTTTCCCAGAAAGGATCACCTGCACCTCCCAGGTGTGTGGTGAGGATGAAGGAGAACGTGCCTGTAAAGCTACTGGAGGAGAAATCCTGAATAAAACGCTGTTGCCATAACAATGCTCTCTGTCAGGGCCTGATTGGGATCACAAAGATGATACAGGATTTTAGATGAAGCTTTAAGACCCCCAATGAAGTCAAAGCCTGGATGAGGGAGCCTGACTGGAGCTGAGGAACATCAGGTACTTGGAGAAGAGAATCACTGGGCAGTAGAGAGTGAATGTGGACCTGAAGAGTTCCAAAGGCATCCTGAGCTCTGTTAGCTGAGAGTACATGAGCACCCTTGGTTCTGAGACTCAAGGGAGAGAAGGAAGCACTTAGGCCACATTAGTGCATAGCTACGCAGAGCCCTAGGCAGGAGTGGGTGGATTTGGGTGAAATTTTAGGTCTCAGTATATATATTTCCAGACCAGATAAAGATATCTCACCCCTCTCCTCTCCACCCCCTTTTCCTCCTTTTCTCTACCCCGCCCCTCTTCTGGAAATATAAAGCAGAAAGCCATCAGTTGTGAAGAGGAAAGCAGCTAGGTCTCTCTGGAAAGGGAAGGTTGGGCTAGAGTTGGGGGGACTAGATGACCTCTAAAGTCCCTTTCCAGCTCTGATGCTATGATTCTATGAACCATGGGAGGGAGGAGTAGGATCATGCTCACAAGCTCTTTATTCACTACCCCCAGACAGAAGATTTAAAAAAGGGAAAAGAGAGAGACAAGAGGAAGACAGGCAAGAGATAGATACACAGAGAGAAGAGTCAGAGATTCAGAAAGAGACAGACAGAGACATAGAGATAAAGAAGGAAAGAAAGAGAAGCAAATGGAACTCTTAGAGTTCAGACCAAGGAGCCAGTTAGAAAGGAAGGGATTTTTAAGAGGCCCTGGCACAAAATCAAAGAATGGGTGGAGGTTTTGAGCTGTCACCTAGTCTAGACTCCTGCCTCTACATACAATGAAAACAGACAGCTGAATTTCTGCTTTGCTTTTAAAGAACTCTGGAAATTGATAACCTGCCCCAGTGATCAATTCTTATTGCTGGTAAGTTCTTTCTAAGATCTAACCTAAATGTCTCTAGGTAAAGTTGAACCCTTCTTCTTTTTCTCTTTTAAGGGGGTGGGACATCAGACTACATGAGAATTATAATTCCCCTTTAGCCCATGTCACCGGTCATTTCAGAAAGGAAACTTTGTCTTTTGGAGTCTAGTGCCTCTGCTTAGTAACTGTCCATAATTCATCAGGGACAGCTTGCATGAGCCAACTAAGAGGTCATCTGCAGTGATGGGACCTGAAGGATGCTGGGTAGCTTTCCCATCAGAAATCTCTCCTTCCCCCCACCCTTACTCTTTCATTTCTCCTTCCTCACCTCTCATCTGTTTAGAGACAGCTGGGTGGCATAGTAGATAGAGGGCTGGGCCTGGAGTCAGAAAAACCTGATTTCAAATCCATCCTCAGACATTTACTGACTGTGTGACCATGGGCAAGCCACTTAACCTTAGTTCCCTCAACTATACTTTGGGGATAATAGCAGCCCCTAACTTATAAGATTGTTGTGAGGATCAAATGAGATAATATTTGCAACGGGCTTGACTTAGTGCCTGGCACATTAATCTTAGTTGTTTTTTCAACCGATATCTGACTCTTTGTGACTCCTTTTGGGGTTTACTTGCCAAAGTAAAATGGCACCTCTAGAGTGGTTTGCCATTTCCTTCACCAATTTGTTTTATAGATGAGGAAACTGAGGCAAACAGGGTTAAGTGATTTGTCTAGGATCACAGAGCTAGTAAGCATTTGAGACCGGACTTGAACCTAGGACTACAGAGTTATTAAATGTCTGAAGCCAGACTTGAACTTAAGTCTTCCTGAGTCTTCTGGCCTTACAGCATCTAGCTGCCCCTGGCACATAGAAGGTACTGACTAAATGCTTCTCTCTTCCCTGTCTAACCTGCCAGCAAAATGACTATGTTCCTGCTCTGATTCCAGACCTTCTGGTCATCTTTGAGTCTTCATCATTCTATCCATCCAATCAGTTGGCAAAGCCTTATAGTTTTTACCACTGTCATATTTATCCCATGAAACCCCCTCTTCCCTCCTCATAATGCAACCCACTCTAGTGCTGGCCTTCGCCTCTCCTCGCTCAGTTATTTAAGTTATATATTTCTTTTCTAATCTATTCTTCACATCAATACCCTCCCTAGTAAATTTCCCAGCACTATTATGGTCATGTGACCTCTCCCCTCAAAGCCTGCAGTGGTTCCCCACTGTTTATGGAATCAAGTCAATTAATATGCCTGACCCAAGGTCTGTAACCAACCTACCCTTAGAGCCTACTATTATATTTATTCCAGGCAGACTGTGCCTAACAAATCCCTGGCACGTAGTAGGCTTTTAATAAATGTTTTATCAAATTCTTAGAAGAGAAATTAAAGAATACTGGAGCCTTCTGTAGAAGTAGGGCTAAAGGCTTGGCCCAGGGATGCCCTGAAGACAGCAGTTAGACTTGAAGGGTTTTTGTTTTTTTTTCCTAGAGTTGAATTAGGCATTCTGGGAGGCCTGCATTTGTCACTTAATGTTTGCCTATGCAAGGAGCTAAATATTCATTGAGTAATTAGCTAGTTCAGATTAGTGGTATGAAAAGACAATTCCTTCTAATTATAGGGATGTCACTTAGAAGATGCCACACCAGGCTGCCATTCACTTCCAGGAGAGTTGCAATAAAATTCTCTTCCATGTGATTCACATGCTGAAAGTTTTTTTGTTTTTTTTTTAAAAGGCTTCATTACTTTGGATAATTAAATATTTATCTGAGCTGAGAAAATAAGTCTCACTTACTATTTCAGGCTAATCAAAAGTTTTTTGTCTTAAATGCAATTTTTATGGCCAATACAGCTTTCCGGATAAGGTTAACACCTCTTCCCGAAAGCTTTCCTTGATTAGCTCCAGAATAAAGAAAGTTAAAAGGTAGAGAGATATAGATAAATCATTCACCTGGGATAGGATTATTGCTGCAGTGAGGCAGTTTAGTTCTGAGCTTCCTGGCAGCTTAGGGGAAAAAGGAAGCCATTTGGGTTATATAGTTCTCACTGTCTGACCAAAGAAAACACACACATTCGTCATAGAGACCAATTTTCTCTGGCACTGAATTCTAGAGAGAATTTATCCTGTGGATCTAAGATAGCATCTAATAGCCAATGCTCACTGGCAGTGTAGTAGAACCAGCCCCCCTGGATAATTTTATCAAGGGGGAGGTATGTACATTTGGGTGGGAGGGGATAGAATGCTTACATATATAAGTAAGGCTATTCTGGTTCTGATCCACTTTTCCTTCTGAATGGCACACATGGCTTACTTTGGATTTTAAATCTGGGTCACTTAAAGAGTTCTGCTTTGCTTTGGGACCTAGAATTTTATCACTAACTCCAGGGTGTCTGGTATTCCTTTCTTTTTCTTTTTTTGACAAAGGCTGGCTTGACTTTCTTGGCCTTCTCCTCAATTCAGGAGCTCTGGGGCGAGACCTCCCATTCCAGTAACTCATACAGAAGTCTTCTCTGTCTGGGCTTCTAAGTTAGGACCCTCACTGGCTGCCCTGGGAGATACCAGGACTTGCTACCTTTTCTTTCTTCAGGCAGCAAGGAAGATGGGAATCAGCACAGGGAAATTTTGCTGTGAAATTCATATAGGTGGTGGTGACAGAAGTAAAATTCCTTTTGAACTATAAGACTTATATGAACAATTATCTTAGTGTGGGGGGAAGCCAAGGAACCCTGCTGACTAACTAAGGATGTGCCTTGGGGTACATTTGCTGGGGAGGCTTTGGTATATATTTCTGATTGATAAACTCAACAGCACAAAGTTATAGAGCTGTGCTGGCGAACCTATGGAAATACACGCCAGAGGGGGCTGCTCTCCTCCCCCTCTCCATGCCTGTCTGAGGAAATTTCTCACATCCTCCATCCCTCTATCCAGCAGCCCAATGGGAATTTTTCTTCCCTCCCCTGTCTGGGGTAAAGGGGCAGCTCACATGCACATGAAAGTTGCAGTTTGGGCAATTGATCTCTAAAAGGTTCGCCATCACTGTTACAGAGACTCATCCTAGATATGCCACGTGCCAGGAAACTTTCAGAGTCGTGTTTATCTAATTGATGGACACCTGAGAATATCTCAAGCTGAGTCAATCACTGAGTGTAAAACTTTTGGCATTAAAATTTAAAAATGGCATTAAAGTCAATAGTAAAACCTGCCATTTAGAAATATTTTATATTTTATATATTTTGTCTTGGCCAAGCAAGTAATTCCCAACATATATCCAAATAAACTTCCTTACCAAGTATGTTCTCTGAAAGAAACAAGAAGACAAAACCAAACAAACACAAAAGGAGATTATTGTTAACAGAAAAGGGTATAGAAACTTTCACTATGGTCTTATGGTTCTAACACTGACCATTGTAATTGATGAGTTTAGCTGTCTCTCTCTACTGGCTTATTTACATCTTTGTGGTCATTGTATATATTTTCCTTTTGACTCCACCATCTTCATGTTTCTCTGGTTTCTTCATAAAATCAGTTTCTTCCATATTTTGCTGGCTTTGTAATCTTACAACTAAGGGTGCTCCCTCCATTGATGCAGGTTGCATCCTGTCCACCTCTTTTTCTCATCCTATGCTACTATTGTTCATATCCTACCATATGTCATCCACATTGCAAGGGGAGGGTCTTTCTCTTTAACTCTTGTTATTGTGCAGATATTAGTGGAGTTAGTGACCTGTCCATCAGTTATTCTCTATTCTTACTGGTTGAGAGAACTCCCTTTTGGGCTATGTAGCATCCTGATAATATCCTTTACAACACTTCAGTGATATTCCATTTCATTCCTATTCCATAATCTTTTTAGTAAATCTCCAGCTAATGGACATTTATTTCGTTTCCAGTTTTTTTTTTATCGGCAATAATTAATACCTCTATGAACATTTTTAGGCATATTGATGTTTTTCTTACCAGCAATAATGACATTGAAATATATAACCTGTAACCTAATCTCAATCTCTGGGTGAGGGGGTACTAACCATTTAGTAACTTTTCTTGCATAATTCTATTTAGTAACTTTTCTTCTATCCCTCCAAATTACTTTCCAAAATGGTCAAATTGATTTAGGATCCATAATTTAGTTCAACAAGGAGTGTTTCCATCTTTTAGCATCTTTTAGCAAGAAGGGTGTGGGACAGTACCTCAGGGTTGTTTGAATTTGAATTTGAATTTTGTGAGTTTACTAATACTACTGCAAAAAGCCTCATCTCCATGAATCAGGAGAGTGCCAGCTCTTAAAATAGTCTCCTGATTTGGAAGTGTGGGAATAGTGGAGCTAAATGGACATTTTTTCCACCTTTCTGCCCCTATTCAATTCAAGCCAAATATTTATTGAATGTCTGTTATGTGCTTAGCACTGTGAGGTGCCATAGACAGGTCTATCCCTAACTCAGCCAAACAAATGAAAATGTAGCTTCCCTTAAATTAACTCTGATGTAGTGGAAAGAATACTGAATTTAGTATTGAAAGATCTGGATTAGAATCTTGGCTCTCCTATAGTTTTGTGACTCTAGGCAAGCCAATCAGTTTCTTTATCTATAAAAAGAAAGTGTGTATGCATGTGTGTGTGTGTGTGTGTGTGTGTGTGTGTGTGTGTGTGTGTGTGTGTGTTGAATGAGATAATTTCTGAGGTCCCTTCTAAATTCTAAATCCTATAAACCATCTCTAGAGGAAGAAATACTAAACCTCCTGTGACACTAAAAGTTATTCCTACTTAAAAAAATCTATATATTTTTATTTTCAATTCTGAATTCTTTTCTTCCCACTTTTCCCTCTAAAAGTTCTTTCTAATATCTATCTAAAATCCTTTCCACTGAGTATTTTCCCTTTTATTGTTCACTGGTCCAAAGAATTTCACCATCTCACCAAAAAATATTACTTTATACAGACTGTTCATTCATGACTTATTTTTATGAAAAGTCTATTATTTCTATTTAACAACATATTTATATAGTGTTTTATGGTTTGCAAGGAATATTTCATTTGATCTTCATAACAACCCTGTGTATAGTATTGCTATAATTATTACAATATACCCATTTTACAAATGATGAA
Organism: Gracilinanus agilis; assembly: GCF_016433145.1. Classification (NCBI taxonomy): domain Eukaryota; kingdom Metazoa; phylum Chordata; class Mammalia; order Didelphimorphia; family Didelphidae; genus Gracilinanus; species Gracilinanus agilis. Next base: position 199,214,839 of record NC_058132.1, read on the forward strand.
ATTGATCCTCAGAAGATTTAAGTGACTTCCCAACTGTCACTGATAAATATAATTGGCAAGATTCAAACCTTGTGCATCCTAACTTCAATTCTAGAACTTTAGTCATTCTGATTGGTGGCTTCTAGGCATGGCAGAAGTATAGCTTTCAAGGTTGTGTTAGCTAACAATATAGGACAGCAATATAAGATAGAATAAGACATTATAAAACAATGTACCAAATGAGTTCAATGTTAGAGGAAGGAGAGTGGTAAGGAGATGCTTTAAGAAAAAGGCGGGCCTTGATTTGGAGGTTGAAGTTTGGATGAAATCTGAATAAACAAAGATAAGGTCAAATTCTAGATCCTAAATGCACTTGTTATAGGGAAGAGTAAATAGATCAGTCTGGCAGGAGTTGAAGATATATATGGGATTTGCATTTCTCTAATTATTAGAGATTTAGAACACTCTAATGTGCTTATTGAGAGTTTTGATTTCTTTATCTGAAAATTGCCTATTTATGTCCTTTGCCCATTTATCAATTGGGGAATGGCTTGATTTTTTTATACAATTGATTTAGTTCCTTGTATATTTAACTAATTAGACCTCTGTCAGAATTTTTTTGTTATAAAGATTTTTTCCCAGTTTGTTGTTTCCCTTCTGATTTTGGTTGCATTATTTTTGTTTGTACAAAACCTTTTTAATTTAATAGAATAAAAATTATTTATTTTACATTTTGTAATTTTTTCTCTTGCTTAGTTTTAAAATCTTTCCTTTCCCAGAGATCTGACAATATACTATTCTGTGTTCACTTAATTTACTTAAAGTTTCCTTCTTTATATTCAAGTCTTTCACCCACTCTGAATTTATCTTGGTGTAGGGCGTGAGATGTTGATCTAAACCTAATCTCTCCCATGTTGTTTTTCTAATTTTCCCAGCAGTTTTTGTCAAATAGTGGATTTTTGTCCCAAAAGTTGGACTCTTTGGGTTTATCATACACTGTTTTGCTGACGTTACCCCAAGTCTATTCCACTGTTCCTCCCTTCTGACTCTTAGCCAGTACCATATTGTTTTTTTTTTTTTAAACCCTTGTACTTCGGTGTATTGTCTCATAGGTGGAAGATTGGTAAGGGTGGGCAATGGGGGTCAAGTGACTTGCCCAGGGTCACACAGACCATAGTGTTTTGATGACAACTCTGAGTTATCACCTCACGCCTAGCAGATTGGCTAAAATGATAGCAGGGGAAAGTAATGAATGCTGGAGGGGATGTGGCAAAATTGGGACATTGATGCATTGCTGGTGGAGTTGGGAACTGATCCAACCATTCTGGATGGCAATTTGGAATTATGTCCAAAATGCTCTAAAAGCCTGCCTGCCCTTTGATCCAGCCATACCATTGCTGGGTTTGTACCATAAAGAGATCATAGATAAACAGACTTGTACGAAAATATTTATAGCTGTGCTCTCTGAGGTGGCAAAAAACTGGAAAATGAGGGGATGCCCTTGAATTGGGGAATGGCTGAACAAACTGTGGTATATGCTGGTGATGGAATACTATTGTGCTAAAAGGAATAATAAACTGGAGGAATTCCATGTGAACTGGAAAGACCTCCAGGAACTGATGCAGAGTGAAAGGAGCAGAGCCAGAAGAACATTGTACACAGAGACCAATACACTGTGGTAAAATCGAATGTAATGGACATTCTGTACTAGCAGCAATGCAACGACACAGGACAATTCTGAGGGATTTACGGAAAGGAACGCTACCCACATTCAGAGGAAGAACTACAGGAGTGGAAACACAGAAGAAAAACAACTGTTTGAACATTTGGGTTGATGTGGACATGTTAGGGATGTAGACTTGAAACGACCACCCCAATGCAACTATCAATAGTATTGAAATAAGTCTTGATTGATGACACATGTTAAAACCAGTGGAAATGCACATTGGCTACGGGGGGGGGGGGGAGATTGAGAGGGTGAAGGGGAAAGTAAAAACATGAATCATGTAACCATGGAAAATTTTTCTAAAAATAAAAAAAATTCTATTACAACAACAACAACAACAACAACAACAACAACAACAACAACAAAAGAAGAAGAGGATATATATGGGAGAGAAATGAAAAGTTAGTTTCTTCTTTATCTATGATTACTCTTTTTTTTTTTTTTAAACCCTTAACTTCTGTGCATTGGCTCTTTGGTGGAAGAGTGGTAAGGGTGGGCAATGGGAGTCAAGTGACTTGCCCAGGGTCACACAGCTGGGAAGTGTCTAAGGCCAGATTTGAATCTAGGACCTCCTGTCTCTAGGCCTGACTCTCAATCCACTGAGCTACCCAGCTACCCCCATCCTATGATTACTCTTGAAATATCTCATTCTTGTCTTGTTATTATAACTAGCATTTCTATCACTATGTTAAACAAAAGTGGTGAAAAATGGAGATCCTTGTCTCACTCTTGATTTTAGACTCTAGTTTATTCTTATTACATATAATGTTGACTTGCGTTTTTAGATAAATACTATTTACCATGTTAAGGAATAAAACCTATTAATTCTTGTTTTCTAGTCTGTGTGTGTTTTATGGTATTTTGTTAAAGATTTTGCCTGTATATGTTGATATAATTATATGATTTTTGTTGTTGTTCTTATGAATGTAGTAAATTATGTTCGTAGTTTTCCTAATATTAAACCAACCCTGAATTTTTGGTATGAATATGGAAGAAATTTGGTAGTAACTTTTCTTTGTGTGATATTTTTACATATAGTTTGTATAGAAATTATTTGATAGAATTAACTTGTGAATTCATTTGATCCTAGTAAGTATGGCATGTTCAATTTCTTTTTCTGAAATTGAGTTGCTTAAGTTCTCTATTTCTTGTTCTCTTAAGCTGTATTATTGATTTTTGCAGATGATATATGATGTTCTACTTAGAAAACCCTGGAGAGTCAACTAATAATGAAAATAACAACTAATGTTGCTAAAGCATTTATTCTATGCCAGGCATTGTGCTGAGACCTTTACGATTATTATCTCATTTAATTTTCACAACAACCCTGGGAGATAAGTGCTGATATTATCTCCATTCTACAGATGAGGAAACTGAGACAAAGGTTAAATGATTTTCCTAGGGCTACATAGCTAGCATCATATTTAAACTCAGATCCTCCAGACTTTAGGCCTGGTGATCTATCCACTGTTTCACCTAACTATAACTAAAATGTACAAACACTAAAAATTAATTGAAGCAATTAATAACTTCATCAGAGTTACATAATATTAAATAAATCTGCATAAACCATTAGAATTTCTATATAATACCAGTAAAATTTAACAGGAAGAAATAGGGAAATTCCACTAAAACAACTTCAGAATGTATAAAATATTAGGGAATCTACCTAACATGATGCCTATTAGAAATTGATTAGTGGTGGCAAAAAAATTGGAAAATGGGGGGGATGGCTCTCAATTGGGGAATGGCTGAACAAATTGTGGCGTGTGATGGTAATGGAATATTATTGTGCTATTGCTTGATTTCTATAAGAACTGAAAGGACTAACACGAACTGACAAAGAGTGAAATGAGCAGAACTAGGAGAACATTATACACAGTAACTGAAACACTGTGGGACGATCAAATGTAATAGACTTTGCTACTAATAGTAATGCAATGATCTAGTACAATCCTGAGGGACTTATGAGAAAGAATGCTATCCACATCTAGAGGAAGAACTGTGGGAATAGAAATGCAAAAGAAAAACATATGATTTATCATTTGTATATGTGGGCATATGATTTGGGATTTTGGTTTTTAAAGATTGTTCTATTATAAAAATGAACAATATGGAAATAGGTTTTGAGTGATAATACATGTATAACCCAGTGGAATTGCTTGTCAGCTCTGGGAGAGGGGAGAGAAAAGGGGAGGAAGACAACATGAATTATAACCATGGAAAAATAAAAAATAAAAATTTACATATATATGTAAGAAAATTGATTAAATAATGGGTAAAATATTAATTGCTTCTAGGTATGCAAAACCAATATAATAAAAAAAGATTCTACCTAAATTAATTTACTTCTTCAGTGCCATACCAATCGAACTAACTAGCAAAGGATTACTTTGTAGATCTGAAAAAGATTCATGAAATTCATCTGGACATACAAGAAGTCAAGAATTTCAAGGGAAATAATGAAAAAAAGTAGAAATGAAAAGGACTGAGTGGTCCTAGATCTTAAACAAATACTACAAAACAGAATTCTCAAAACAATTTGGTATTGGCTAAGAAATAGAAAGACTGATCATTGGAACAGATTGACAACATAACACAGAACAGAAACAAATGAACCAAGGTGCCCAATGTCTGATGAACCCAAGCTACTGCAGGAAGTACTCACTATTTGAAAAACAGTTGGGAAAACTGATATTAGCATAGCAGAAAGTAAGTTTAAACCAACACCTTATACATTATAACAAGATAAGCTCTAAATGGAAATATGATCTAGATATAATAGGCTATAAATTGTTTAGAGGAACAAAGAAGAAATTACCTTTCAGATCTATAAATAGGGGAAAATTTCATGCCCAAACAAGGAATAGAGAGGATCAGAGAAGATAAAATTGACAGTTTTGGTTATGTAAAACCTAAAAGGTTGTTTTTTTTTTTAAAGCTAAGATTAGAAAGAAAGAGTTAACTGGGAAAATAAATCTTTGTATAACAAGCATAAATTCTCTAATAAAAGTCTTTTTCCAAGATAAAAGGAACTAATTTAGATTTATAAAAATAAGAACTATTTCCCAATTGATAAATGGTCTAAGGATACGAAGAGGCAGTTTTTAAAGGAGTGCCAAAGCAATTGCAGTACCCAAAGGAGTACTCAAGCAATATTAATATAAATGCAATTTAAAACAACTCTGAAATTCTACCTCGCATTCATCTGATTGGCAAAGCTGACAAAAAATAAAAGAAAATGACAAATCGTGACATGGTTTTGGGAACACAATCACAGTAATGTGTTGTTGGATGAACTGTAAAATGGTCTAAAACTTCTAAAAAACAATTAGGAATTTTCTCCCAAAGTTACTAAATTGTGTATTCCCTTTGACTGAGCAATATTACTAGATATATACCCTAAAAAGTTCAAAGAAAGAAGAAAAGATCCTACATGTGCAGAAATGTTTATAGCAGCTCTTTTTGTGGTGGCAAAGAATTAGACAGTGAGAGGATGCCCTTCATTTGGGGAATGACTGAACAAATTATGGCATATGAATGTAATGTAATACTCTTGGTTTGAAAGAAATTAAGAAAGATGGTTTCACTTTCTTTCTTCTCTCCCTTTTCCACCTTTTCCTTCCCTCCCTCCTTCCTTTATCCTTTTTTTCCCTACTTCTTTCCTTCTTTCCTGGGGAGAGAGGTAAGAGAGAAGGGAAAAAAAAAGATACATTTTTAAAGAGGCTGGAAATTTAGGGAAGAGATTGTGAAGGGTCTTGAATACCAAACTAAAGAGTCTGGATTTTGTCTATAGATAATAGAGGACTATTAAGGTTTTTTGAGTACCAGAGTAACATGATAAAAATGTCAGCATTTGCTGGATAAATTGAAGGAATAGAGTCTGAAGGCAAGAAGATCATTTGGGAGAATTTTTAAAAATCCAGGCATGAGGTGATGAAGGGCTGAAATAGGCTTGGACAAATTATTATCCAGGGTAGTGAAATAACTTGTGAAATTGCTGTACTACTCCTGGTGATTTGGGGTGATCATGAAGAATGAGAAATATGCTTCAAGGTGTGAATTTGAAAGCCAAGATTCAGTAATAAGTAGTGAGCTCCAGGTTAAGATACCCAAATCTTGTGCTGGGGCAAAGGAGGTCATGACCAAGGAAAGGGTACTGAAATAGAGTTCTAAGCCAAAGGAGAAAGGTGAAGGGTAGGATCTAGGGGGAAGCAACTATGTCAATAAACTGAAGGAAATGCCAGTATGAGCAGAGCAAGTAGTCAGATTTGCAAGTCTTGAGTCAGGAAGTCTAAGATCATGTTACTAGTTTGGTGATCTGGGAGCAGAGTAAGATCAAAACCAGAATCAAAAAGAGTCCGGATGAAAAATAAATGAATAAAAATCCACCACCAACAAAAAATACCCAACCAAGGAACAAATGCAAGAGTGTCAGAGTCAAGTCACTTGACACAGTATGGAAGAGCACTTAGCTAATTATTTCCATAAGGTCTGGTCTTATTTTGACTCCTTCTCAAGTGGTAGCATTGCTCCACCAAGTCATGTGCCATGGGAAAGTGTCTGGGCAACCATGTGAGCCAAGGAGGATGATGAGTGTGTAATGTGGTCAAAGGGAATAGACAATTGAATAACTTTGGGAACCACAAAAAAATGTGATCTTAGATTATGTTGACAGAAGTATAGTGCCGTGTGTGTGTGTGTGTGTGTGTGTGTGTGTGTGTTTTGGTAGAGAGGTCATTCCTTCAACAATCATATATTAAACATATTTTGTGTGAAGCTCTGTACTAAGTGATAGAGTCACAGGCTAAGATGATATATTCTCTTTTTTCTAGAATATTAATAATAATAATAATAATTCCCACTACTCCTACATTACTCCTCCTACTTACTACCTTACTACTTTACATACTACTACCACCTACTATTTATTTACTACATTAAATTACCACAATTTACCTCATTCTGGAAATGAATATAGGAAGGGGTAGGGGAGAAAGGAGACAGAATATATACAGATATATAAATATAAAATATGTGCAAAGTAAAAAGTAAAGGGTAGAAGGAAACAGCAAAAGCCTCACGTAGAAGGAGGCACTTGAATCAAACCTTGAAGGAAGCTAGAATTTCTAAGAAACAAAGGTACAGATAAAATATGTTCCACATATGGGGGGACAATATTGACAAAGGTAGAAAGATGGGAGATGAAATGTTATTTATAGGGATATATGGTCGGCAGTTTGGCAGGAAAATAGAGTACGATCCCATTATAGTATGAACTACCTAGACCATATATGGAATATGGGTATTTAGTTCTGGGCACCATGTTTTATTGGTGCTATTGATCAAAAGGAGAATAACCAAATGGTTGTGGAGATTATATATATGTGGATGTATATATAGAAATATATATACATATATAGATATAATGGTTTAATTTATATGAGAAATGATTGAAGACACTAGTATGATATAGAGCAGGATGATATTAATCTTATTAACATTTATTATTAATAATAAGGGAAATGTTTTACTTAATGAAAGTTTGGAACATTACTTTATAGAAAAAATATTTTAGGGGTTGGAATTTAGAAGAATTTTTCTTTTTTACTGTTTAGTCACATATGGTAGAATTAGGACCAAAAGGTAAGAACCACAAGGATATGGATTTTGACTCAAAACAGAGATGAGTTTCAAATATCAAACTGTCTAATGATGGAGTGTATTATGAGTGAGTTCCTCATTACTATAGGTATTCCTAAGGGAGCTGGATAATCATTTATTGAAGATGTTGTAGAGAGGATTCAAGCTCTAAGTCTAGGTTGACCTAAGTGACCTTGAATCCTCTTTTAGCTTTGACTCTGATTCTAGAGCAACAGCAATGGGAATTGAAAAGAAAGGATAAATATGAATGATGAGAGGATTTGTGACTGAATGGGGAGAGAGATTTCTCTGTTTTGGCAGGTATACCTGTCTGTGGTCCAAGCTCCACCCACTAAGACTTTGGGCTAATATCACCTAGGTTTGATACTAGGGGTTGACCCAACAGGATCAACTTTTTTGGGGGGATCATTGCCTCTACCTGGAGTTAAGGATTGGGAGTGAATCTGTGATTTCATTGATATAGGGAACGGTATATAGAGAACTTATTGATATATGGAATGCTTTTACCAGTACAAGTTAGCTGACTCAAGATCACACACAGTATGTGTCAGAGGCAAGATTTGAACCTGAGTCTTCCTGTTCCAAGGCTGGTTCTCTGTTCTTTATGCCATGATGTCTGTAACTGAATTACTCAAGGACATTATTATTAAATTATTGGACAGTCTTCCTTCCTTCCTTCCTTCCTTCCTTCCTTCCTTCCTTCCTTCCTTCCTTCCTTCCTTCCTTCCTTCCTTCCTTCCTTCCTTCCTTTCTTCCTTCCTTTCTTCCTTTCTCTCACTACATATTGGTTCCAAGGCAGAAGAGTGGTAAGGGCTACACCATGGGGGTTAAATGATTTGCCCACGGTCACACAGCTAGGAAGTGTCTGATGCCAGATTTGAACCTAGGATCTCCTGTCTCTAGATCTGACTCTCAATCCACTGAGCTATCCACCTGCCCCTGACATCTTTTATTTCTCACCATAGAAAATGCAAAAACTTAGAGGACTCACAGCAACCAGTGAAAACATTGTATTGGGTCTATCCCAAATGGAACTGAATGGGCTGAACTAGATAGCCTCTGATGGACCTTTCAGGTCTCAGATTTTGAGATTCTGAACTTGAGGAGCCATTGAAGCAACTCTTTGACATTCCAGTGAGTCCTTTCCTACAGTTCTCTTAAGACTTGTAAGCCTGATTTAGCCTACTAGAGAGTAAGTGTTGGGAGTTGTTGGCAAGCAATGCCCTTCCCAACATAGTCAGAATAACTCATTGACTTTTTTCTCCAAGCATGGCACTCTAGGAATTAAATAGATGATGCCCTTCTTTCTTAAAGGGGGAATAACACAACAGGAACTCCCCTTTTCTCTTTTAATCTGATCTCCAAACTCTCAAGCTTGGTGCCTCTTGAACTTGGGGTTGCCTGGCTGATAAAAGGTGCTTAATAAATGCTTGTTGCTTGACTGACTGCTGCCCAGAAGGTATCCTTTCTCTGGTTAGAAAGTTAGATTATGAGATCATGCTGTCCAGTGAAGTGAAAACGCTCCCTCTTCTATTCAGGAACCAGGGATCTTAAACATCATCTATGAACTACTAAGGCTGCCTGAAGCACACATCTATCTCTGCCACACGCTTCTCCTACAAGTACAATTCCACACCAGCTGCTCCTGAGGGGAGGAAATTAGTAAATTGGTGGGGAACAGGGGAAGAGGGGGAGAAGAAGAAACAATGAAGAAGAAGGGAGGGAGAGAGGAAAAGATTCACAACCTGTCTATGCTCCATAAAGAAAGATAGTTCTTCCAACAAAACCCATCCCTATGTCTCAGTCAGTCAATCTTTAGGGGTCCCCAGTGTCCCATCTTGCAAGGGGGCAGTAGACATGCTTATATTCCATGGGGAGATATACTTCGGATACCTTCAAACCAAAGACTACTCCCTGTAAATTCCCCCCACCTCCATAATCTTGTCAGATTGAAATCTTAGAAAATTGATCAAGAACTCCCCCATTTAATACTCTCCCTTCCTTATACAAGTGAAACACCTGCAATGCCTAGTGGGCAGGGCACACCAGCACCTTCAAAGGCAGTAGGTTGGAATTCTTAGTCCCAATTTTTTTGCCTGTTGGGAGAACACTTTGTCTAATTCTCCTTCCTACATGCGGCCCAGTCCAAGAATGCTCTTCCTTTCCTTGGAGACTCTTGTGACCAGTGAACCATGAGAGAGGGGCAAGCTCAGCTCTGGGTTTGTCAGAGCCTGGAGAGAATTCCTGGATACTAGTATTGGTGACTCAAACCCAGTCCTGTCTGGAAATCCCACAGTGAACAGAGTCAGCACCCTGACTGCAACATGAAAGAGGAAATATGCCTTTTTTTCTTTCTGAGACTCAGAGATTTTCGATCTAGAAAAGGAAGGAAACAAACATTGAATTATGCTTGTCTTTATAAATATTATCTTATCTGATCTTCACAACAACCTTGTGAGGGAGGTGCTAATATTCTCAATTTGAGGAAACTGAGGCAAAGACCATTTTAATGACTTGCATGGGATCACACAGCAAGCAGCTAAGTGTCTGAGTCTAGACGTGAACTTAGGCCTTCCGTAGACCAGGCCCTAAGCTCTATGCACTGTGCCACCTCACTGCTTCTCAAGGCTTTTAAGAAATTATCCAAATCTAACCTCTTTCTGTTATAGAGGAAGAAATTGAGGCCCAGATAGTTGAAATGACTTACTCAAAGTCAAACACACAAGCACATACACATACTCAATAAGTAGCAAGTCAATAATTCAAAACTGGATCCTCTGTTTCTTAGACTAGCAGAGTGGGCTCTTTTTTCTTTTTTTTCTTCTTTCCCTTCTTTCCCTCCTGGGGGTAGGAAGCTAGGAATAATGACCTGTGAGGAGCCCCAAAATGCCTTCTTTCTTCTCTGTTGAGGATCTCCTTATCATAGGCTTAGCTTTCCCTGAGAAGATGGCAAGTTGGGTCAAGCAATTTTCAAATTTTTTTTTTTTTTGAGCTAAGGGGCAACTCAGCCTACCTGGACTCCTGAGGGAAAAAAAAAAACACAGAACAAGAGCTGGTCCTTTAAGGAGGCAGAATGTGTAATTACCTTTGCAATACTATTTGGGAGCCCTGGGGCTCAGATGAGCTCCCCATTTCCCTAGAGCTGCCAGCAATGCCTGAAAAGTCCAAATGAGTGGTTCTTTTGGTTTCAGACTATTCAATATTCTCAGAGAGGGACATTACTAAGTCATTATCATCCATTAACACCTCCGTGTAAATTAGTTTATTATATTTGCCTCACCAGGAGATAATAGGTAAATTATGAGAGAGAGAGAGAGAGAGAGAGAGAGAGAGAGAGAGAGAGAGAGAGAGAGAGAGAGAGAGAGAGAGAACATGCAGTGATTCAGGAAAATTCTAGAGCATGGCACACAAATTCATTGATTTAGAAATGGAAGAGACCTTAGTGGCCTCTAGCACATGGTACAGTGGAAAGAATACTAGATGTGGAATCAGGAAACTCAGGTTCAGATCTTAATGTTGCTATTTACTGTTCTTGTGGCCTTGGGTAAGTCTCTTAGCATCTTTGAGCTTAAAATTCTTCATAAAATGAAAGGATTTGGGCTAAATGGCCTCCAAGATTCCATGTAGCTCTGAATCTATTATTCCTCTCTTCTACTTCCTAACCCAGTGATGAGCAAACTATGGCCTGTGGGCCAGATGCAGCCCTTGAAATGTTCTATCCAGCCTCCTGACATTATTCCTAATCTGACGAATACAAGGAGTAGGATACAATACAATGAAACTTCGAAAGAGTTGCCTTAGAAACAGACGGACAGATGAAGATTTCCTTTCCTTTGGCCCCCTCTTTAAAAAGTTTGCCCATCACTGTCCTAACCCATTTCACAAAAGAGGAAAATGAGATGCAGAGATGTGATCACAAGAAAGATCTGGTTGGGGCCACAGCAGGAGACTCTGGGTAGTCAGAATCAACCATGCTGGTAGGATGGCAAGACAAACAAAAATTTTCTAAGTGTTTACTCTGTTCCAGGCACTAAGCTCCTAAGATACAAAGACAAGTATAAAAGCTATTTCCTGTCCTCAAGGAGCATACAATCTAATAGGAAAAGACAATACACAAAATGAACTAGGAATCTAGATGGATGGGAAGGGGAAGGTACCTAATGCTCAGAAAGCCCAGAAGGGAATGAAGGTTGGCTTGCTTGGTCTTATTCACAAAATGGAGTCCCTGGAAGGAACTCACCAGTAGGAGAAGGGGTCTAACATAGTGCAGAGATGTTCCAGGGAGAGACCGTAAAAGAATCACAGTGTTGAAGTTTGGAGAAAGTCAGAGGCACAGGCAAAAGAGGAATAGAGGGAAGGATAGAGATCTTTGTGAAAGGTAGATTTAGATACAAGAGCACTGAGTGCAAACTTTTTTTTACTTAACAAGTTTTACCAAGGGCCAGTGCTCTCCAAAATTGAAGTAAAACAAAGAGTTCACATAAGGTGTTTGGGGTCGACAGAAGCATTTTATAGTTTTGTTTTGTTTTGTTTTGTTTTCCCCTCCAGAATGGAACATCATCCTTGGTAGTTGTTCAACATAGTCAAACTGGTGGCTGCGCAATGGACCATGAAGAGTAACCAATCCTGTTCCTCTGCCCAGTTGTTAGAGAAGCGAGATGGGGAGAACCTCTTTTTGAACCCATCAAGTACCTCCTTTCTTTTTTCATAAGCTAATTGCTCCCAGGAATTCGATTCTTCTCCATTTGAGACTTTATTTGGGGGACATTGTTTTAATATAGTCACCCACACACTTCTATCCCTGGCAAGATGTTTTTCCTCTGATACAGGAGCAGAAGGAAGGGGGTAGGAGTCGGGATGGAGGGGAAATATTATACTTCTCTAGGAGCAGCTCATGGGATTTACTAGAGGCTTTGCGAGCCAAGTGAATATTGCTTATTCGAATGTAATCTAATCTGCCACCCGGCCCATAAGCAGGAAAGAGGGGAGCCTCTGGCTCAAGAGGGACATATGGCAAGAGGAGGAGAGAGAGAAAAGATGGCCACTCCCAAAGCATGATCAGTCCTCACTCAAACGGGGTAGATAGGCTCAGGGATCAGAAGTCACTAGGGAGAGAAGATACGCTGGAGATTCCTCCCAGCTAAGGGAGAAAAGCCCCATTTAGGCTAGTCCTAGCTCCATATGCTCTTGGAGTTCACAATATTTTCATATGCTCAGCAGCAAATGGAGCCAGCCACGGGGTATGATCTGGTTTATCCCCCTTGAAGCCCAGACTTGCCAACACTGAGATATCGGGAAGGTGAAGATTTCCCAAGTAGGGCTCACCAATGTTTGAAACCTAAAAACAACCACCAGGTACTGCATTTTCTCATATTCAGTCTTCATCACGCAAGAGAGCTTTTCTGACAGGTTGGATGAGGATCAAACGTTGCACTGAATTTGAGGTTGCATATAGATATGCCTGTCATTTTTCTCTATGTATGCCCACCCCGGACACTTTGAGCTCCAGGGTGGGGGCTGGGGATAGGGGAAAAGAGAGGGTGGATCAGTTGACAGGTACACGTGTAACACCTGGTGTAGACTACATGCCCACTGGCCTGGCTTATAAGCACGACAATACTGGGCAAATCAATACTGGGCTACTTTGATGGTAGGGGAAGGAAGGGAGAAATGCTCTCTGCAGAAGGTTGTGGCCAAGTGTGAGAGGCAAAGTATTTAGCAGCAATGCAACCCTATGCTCCAGTATAAGCTAAGGGCTATGAGACGGGAGGGCCCTATCTCTCTGAGGGATGGAGGTGGGAGGGGTAAGACTCTGGGAGGAGAAGATAGCCCAAACTGGTAGAGAAAGGAAGACTTCACAGAGCAGTACTGTGGAGAGAGAGATAGCAGTTTCCCAACCAATATTTCTATTTTTTTTCCTTTCTTTTTAAAAAATATCATGAAGACCCTAAGGAATAACCTGCAAAATGGTTTTATGAAAACTATAAAAGCAGAGTAGACTTAGAGGTGGAGTTGGGGCTGGAGACTCTACTGCTGTAACCTGAATGAAAAGTGGTGGGCTGGATCCCTATAGTCTGTCTAAATCCTGTTTTCTGGTGCCCCTGGACACACACACACACACACACACACACACACACACACACCAGCATCACCACAGGATTTGGAAGTCCGGGAACTTTTAACCCAGAATAAATCCAGGTAATCACTGAACAGGTGTGTTATCTTGGGTCTGCTCCAGGTAGATTGCATAGTTGACTGATGTCTTTTCTTGGCTGAAACATGGCAAGTGAGGAGGAGGGGCAGAAAGCACCTGAACAGGTGAGCGATGGTGAGAAACTTGCCAATAAATTTGGAGTCTGGAGGAATTCTGTGTGTTATACAAATGACTATACACCACTGCAGAGACATTCCAAGCTGGGAAGATTCAAAAGAGCATAGATTCATGGGCCCCTTCAGAGGTTACCTTATCCAACCCCCTGTATGTGGCTAAGTACTGCTGATACTGTCCTAAGTAGTTAAGAATTTCTTTTGGTCTGTGATTCTCCAATGTAGGAGAGTCCATATTCTTTTCATTTAGTGTTTTCTTTTTTTAATTACCATGCAAAACACACTTCCATAATAATCACTATTGTAAGAACACATTCATACAAAACCAAAACCCCAAAATAAAACCATAAGTACACTGTGAAAGATAATATGCTTTGATCCACATCTATCCAACTCCAACAATTCTTTCTTTGAAGATGGATAACATTCCCCATCATAAGTCTTTCAGGATTGTCCCAGATCATTATATTGCTTAGAGTAGCCAAGTTTTCACAATTAATTGTTGTATGATATTGTTGTTACTGTGTACAATGTTCTTCTGGTTCTGCTTACTTCGCTCTGCATCAGTTCAGGGAGTCCATATTCTTTGATAATTGTTTCTGCTTGTGATAACTAATGACAGAAAATTCCTCCCCAGCTCCAACATAAATCCATCCTACTTTAATTTAAGATTATTTCCTTCTATTACCCATATCTCTAACAAATGTGTTCTGGGGCCAAGGGTCATAGATTCAGAATTTTAGAAGTTGTAAATGTCTTAGGGATCACCAGTGATGGGCAAACTACAACCGGCAGGCCAGATGTGGCCCCCTGAAATGTTCTATCCAGCCTTGTGACACTATTCCTAATCTGATGAATACAAGGAGTAGGATACAATACAATGAAACTTCGAAAGAGTTGCCTTAGAAACAGACTGACAGATGAGCGCTTCCTTTCCTTTGGCCTCCTCTTTAAAAAGTTTGTCCATCACTGATCTAAACTATTCACTTTACAGATGAGGAAAGAGTCCCACAAAAGTTAGGTGACTTTTTCAAGATTACACAGAGCTAGTTGATCCTGGAACCCAGATTTTTTCCTTCTAAGTCTGGTAATTTATCCTGCCTCACAAGTTATTTGTTTCTTCTTAGCTTGGAAAAGGGGTTGTGCCTTATTCCTGCTCTCATTTTATCAAAAGATGCAACTTACATGTCTTCTTCCTTTACTTATTCTATCACTTGGATAGATTGAGATTCCACTTTCTTGTGTTGGAGAAGATGCATCCAAAAGTGTGGCATGGAGAAATATCTTTAATGTATTTGTTCTTTCAGATTCACTTTACAACCCAGCCTTTGTTAGATTGGATAAGCATATTTATAATGGATTTAGAGCTTGGGGCAAATTATAATGTGAATTCTTTCTCTTACCTGATATTTGTATCTAGATTTTAAAAAATCCCCCATTAAAAACAAGGACAGACTTAAAGTGAGAGAGAGAGAGAGAGAGAGAGAGAGAGAGAGAGAGAGAGAGAGAATGTGTATAAGATAGTATAAGAAAGGACAACAGCTAGATGATTCAGTAGATTGAGAGCCAGGCCTGGAGACAGGAGGTCCTGGGTTTATATTTGGCCTGAGATACTTCCTAGCTATATGACCCTGTGTAAGTCACTTAACTCCAATTGCCTAGCCCTTATTGATCTTCTACCTTGGAAGTGATAGTATTAATTCTAAGACAGAAGGTAAGGATTTAAAAAATATATTATTGGGAGGGGGGCAACTAGGTGGCTCAGTGGATTGAGAGTTAGGGCCAGAGATGGGATATCCTGGGTTCAAATCTGGCCTCAGACACTTCCTAGCTGTGTGACTCTGGGAAAGTCACTTGACCCCCATTGCCTACCCTTACCACTCTTCTGCCTTGGAACCAATACATAGTATTGATTCTAAGATGGAAGGTAGGGGTTAAAAAAAAAATTATGGAGAAGTAGGGAGTGACTTTGCCTTAGTCTCGAATTCAGGAACTAATTCAATGTCTGTGAGTCTCATGTCTACTCTGCATCCCTACCGACCACCTCCATGAATCCTTCCAAATGAGGCTACCAAAGCTTGCGCCAGTGGCAACTGTCCCAACTCTGTACGCGCTGGGGCCCTTCCTGGCCCTGAGCTAGAATCCCTCCCTGGAGAGAGCAGTTCCTGCAGCCATGAATGAGCACGCTCGGCGCTGGCACGCTTGTCCTACCCCGCGCAGCTCCTCGCAAAGGCGTGTTTTTGAGGGCCGACACCCCCGGACCCCTAATGCTCCATCCGGACGGGACCTTCCTACGGAACCTTGATGAGAATGAGTTTCCTCTATGTGAAAGGATGTTAACAAATCGGTACCCATCACATGCCTCTTTCAAAGTTAATTTCTATGCTTGGCCTTCCATATCTGCAATTAAATATGATGAGAGAGGCGCCGTAGACCACACTCCCAGCTTCCTAACCTCGGTGACAATTGACTGAAGAGAAAAAAATAATCATTTCCAGGGGGAGGGACTGGCCGGGCGGAAAGCAGGCGTCCAAACCCCGGGGCCCCGCCTCCCCGACCTCCTCAATGAGGTCTTCATCTGGTAATTTACAAGGGCCCGAAACGCACACATTGATCCACTGTGTACAAAGTTACAAAACAAGTTGGCAGGAGCACTAGAGTGTATCGAGTCTATCAGGGAATAAATACATTTATGTTTTTGGTTTAAATGAGTTTAGTACCTTGAGTGGCTCGACAGGCCTTGGAGCCCGGCTGCCTTTTGCCTAACCCCGAGTCCCCCGTCTCTTTGGAGGCTGCCAGTCAGTCCTGGTGGCTGGCATGGGTGCCTGCCTGCCCCTCCGGAAGAGACACCCCCCCCAACCCCCACACCAGCCTGCCTGATGAGGCCTGGGTGAACAGAGAAGGGGAACGTGTGCAGAGTGTGTGTATGTGCGTTCATGCGCGCCACCCCATTGGGTGGGTTCTGGCTTCTTTCTCAATTGCGCCCCCTACCCCACTGCAAGGGATTTTCAAAGTGTGAGGAGATAAAGAGGAAGAGGGGAATAAATAACTATTAAGTGCCTACTATGTGCTAGACAGGGCGCTAAGCATTTTACAGATTTGAACCTCCCAACGACCTTGAAAAGATTTTAGATGTCTTGTAAAGAGTCAATGGTCCCCAATCTCTGACATCTAAGAATATAGCCTCTGTTTTTTGAAACATTATCCTCAAAAATAGTGGTCTGGGTAATCTAGGTGGTTTAGTGGATAGAGAGTCAGGCCTAGAGATGGGAGGTCCTGGGTTCAAATCTGGCCTCAGACACATACTAGCTGTGTGACACTGGGCAAGTCACACCCCCATTGCCTAGCCCTTACCACTCTTTTGCCTTGGAGTCAATACTTAGTATTGATTCTAAGATGGAAGGTAAGGGCTTAAAAACTAATAACCACCAAAAAACCCCCAATGATTTGTTTTCCAATAAAAAGATCATAGATAGAAGCATTAATTTGGGGCTTGAAGGATGGCCTTGAAGGTCATTTAGGTTTGTTTTTTTTTTTTCAGGACAAGAAACTGAGGCTCATAGAGGTTGTGATTTGCAAAAAGTCCCAGAGGCCTTTTGGTACACTGGAAAGGGGGATGGTTCTAGAGTCAGAGAACCTTGGTTCAAATCCTGAGCAACACTTTGGACATGCCATTTAATGTGCCTGGGCCTGTTTTCTCGTGTGTAAAATGATGAGATCGGACCACAGGAGCTCTAAAGTATCTTCTATTTCCCATGCTCTTGAGTATCAGATCCTGGATTCAAACGTAGGCCCCTAATTCTAAATCCCACATTCTTTCCTCTGTATCATTTTGTATCCTGGTTAATTCTTTACCAATTGTGTGTGTGTGTGCTTTTCTTTCTTAGCCTTTGAAACCACTTCCTCTGTAAGAATGACTTTGATTGAAGTTTGCAGTTTTAAGGTTCAGCTGTTTTCTAGTTACTTGATATTAGAAAATGTAGCAATTTCTTCCCCTCCCTTCCCACTCTCCCTCACCTTACAATGGAAAAGGTCCTGCCTCCAGCCCTCCTCCCTCACTCCCTTCCCCTGCCCGTGTCATGACTCAAAGGCGGCTAGGTGGCTACATTTATTTCTTCTTTCCCGATCTTTCCCAAACTCCCATTTGGGTGGAGGCCAGAACTTGGGGGGTGGGGTGGAGGGAGGCAGCCAGCCGGAGAAGTCTCCTTCAAAGTTATGAGCATCCGAAGACAGGGGAGGCAGCTAACTGGAGCATTTGCTCCTGTGACTGCTGCTGGCTTGTTATACATTATATCTATGTCCACCGGGTGGGAGACGACTCGGGCTGTACGCAGCCATTTGTAACCCATCACCCAACCCTGCTTCGCTTATGAAAGAGCCTCTTGTATTGGGAAGAAGTGAGCTGAGGAGTCAGTCCAGGGGGAGCCTCCTAAGAAGGTAATTGCCAACTCCCAGGGCCAGCCTCTATGAAATTTATAGCTCTGCTCAATAAAGGGATTGAGCCGCTCCTGGGGGAAGCTGGGGGGGGTGGGGGGGGAGCAATTATTACTAGGGAAACTGGAGCTATGAAGCCCAAGTAGAGTCATCTGGAGGATGCTCATCTGGTGTGCCCCTGTGGCTCAGAGCTGTGAGCCCCTTAAAGGCCCCACCAACTTCTAGGGAGATTAAGGTCCTGGACTCCTCTCAATCAAAACCGAATTTAGGGTGGGGGTCTTGAGATGGCCCAATTTGGAATATGGGAGGGGGCAAGAACCAGAGCCTCTCCCTCACACCAGGACCTGGAACTCTTCCCCAGACTAATTGCATTTCATAAATGATTCAAACCAGACACTCATCCCAGGCCACTTCAGATAGATTTTCTTCATGACTTTTTTTTTTAAGCGTGTGTTGTGATTGCTATTCTAGGAGGAAAGAGGGAACAACGGCAACTCAAAGATGTAATGAAAAAAAGATTGGTTTCAGAGAGCTGAGGAGGTCAGAGCTTTCACCCTATAGCCCAACCTGGAATTTCCTCATAGGGTAGATGAAAGGCTACCGTGCTACGGGCCGGAGACCGGTCTGCTCTGGGAGCTCACCTGCTTGATGGCAGCTCCTGGCCTCCCCAACCCCACTTTGGTTTTCTGCAGAGAGCAGAGTAGAGGTCATGGAGCTAGTGCCTGCTGCAAGATCAGCTGCATGGAGAAAAAAGATGGTGGCAGGGACAAATATGGAGGGAGGAGTCAAGGAGGGCAGATTGTATGGAGCTGAGCAGCTCATAGGCCTCTGCTGAAAGAAGAGATTTGGATTTGCCCAGAATGCTGTAGAGTAGAATCAGTGAGACCAGGCAGAATGCCATCCAATCTAGGGATGAGAGCCCCATAAGGAACCTTAGGAGGCAATTGATCTCTGGCTTAGGCCAATAGGAAAAAAAAGAGGACTTTGGAAGTCAGAGATGAGATTGGTGGAAACAGAGGTAAGGGATGGAGGAGAAGAAGAACAGAATATGCTGGCAAAAATTTGCTCCTTTTCACGCATTACCATAAGGATCAAGTAGCTGTCCCTTGCCTCAGTGAGGCCCAAAGTAATCACTGCTACCTCAGAATTAAAGAAGAAAAACTGAAAACAAGTTCCATTGATTCATAAGTTCCTCTTGGAACTGCTTCAAGAGCCTGGAGCTACCCAAGGGAATGTCACTGGGCAGTGTTAGCTGGAGTAAAGGCAGAAGGGGTCTCTGCCTGCAAGGGCTGTGGCCCAGAGCAGATTTGGGGGTTTTAAGGGGTATATTTGTTAAATTCCAGTCAATATCTAAGGGGCTCTGTGTTTACTCCATTAGGAAACCAGATAGAGCTAATCGATGTTAAAAGAACTCTAGTTAACTCCTGAGGGAAAGAGAATAGAAACAGCAGCATTTAAATCAATAGAAAAATTGCCCCCATCACACTCTGTTGGGGTGGCTGCCAGCAGCCCCCACCTTGTGAAACTCAAGGCTGTCCTAGGTAGCCAACTTCTGTTTTGTAGGGAAAGTCCAGCCTCCTGTGTGGAGGTTAGGCCCTGGCTTATTCTGTGGAGTAGGGACAGAATCTATCATTTCTTAGAAGCTGTCATTCAGCCAGGGTCTCCTAAAAACCTTCCACCTAGAGACAGATTTAATCTAAGAGTCTATGGGAAGGGGCAGGTAGGTGGCTCAGTGGACTGAGAGTCAGGTCCTGGGGTCAAATATGAGCTCAGACATTTCATGAGATCCTGGGCAAGTCACTTAACCACAAATGCCCATCCCTTACTCTTCTTCTGCCTTGAAACTCACCCTCACCATTGATTCTAAGATGGAATGAATGTAAGGCTCTTAAAAAAAAAAAAACGATGATGGGAAGAAGCACAGCCAATAAGGATACCTCCCTGGGGGCTATTGAAGGGTGAAGCTACTAGAACTGGACTGTGAGACCTCGGTCCCATCCCAGGCACATCAACCGTCCTCCTGTTTTGCATGATTTCTGCACCAGTAATTGGGATTCTGAACAATGAAGAGTATGGGAGGTATGATTCTTCTGGACTTCCTACAGGATTATCTATGTCAGTTGTTATTTTTGTGGTATTACAGAATCAGAGGGTTGGAAAGAACATCCAAGGTCACTGAGCCCAACCTGGTCCTACCCACAAATTCTTTCTACCAGAGTGATCTCAGTCAGTTAACAAGCATTTATGTGGGATTGTTATTTTCCAGGCACAGAGCTAAATCAGGAATATGAAGATAAGCAAAGAAAAACCAAGATTATCCTTACCCTCCTGAAGCTTACATTTTAATAGGGAAGACAAGAACCAAAAGGGAAGCTAAAAAAGGATCTAGAGGAAGGAGGTGCCCAGTGAATTCTCCAGAGGCTGTATTTCCTAATTTAAAAAATAATTAATAGACAGCTTGAGGAAATCTAAATTAGCCAGTAGACTCACTCCATAGTCTGAATGGAGGCCAAAGAATACGAAGCTGAGCTGGGGAGTAGCCCATCACATGCACATGAACTCAATTAAGCAAGAGAGCAAGAGCTCAGCCAGAAGAGAAGGGCAGAAAAAAGCTAGGGTGTGTGTGTGTGTGTGTGTGTGTGTGTGTGTGTGTGTGTGTGTGTGTGTGTGTGTGTGTGTGTGTGTGTGTGTGTGTCTTCTTGTGACAAAAGTCAATTTATACCCCTTGTGATGTCATCACTCAGTCCCTCCCTTGGACATCAATAACCACTGGGAAGTTAGACACCCCAACTTCACCCCCATTGCTTCATCATAGGAAGAGGAGAATCCTAAGGACACCTACATGTCCCTTCCTTCCCACCACATGGCTGCGTCACTGCAGTCCAAAATGGTTGTCTGGAGCTTGCTGATTTTATTACCCAATCTCTCAAGTGGGTCAAGTGGCTGTTTGGCCCTACCCTAAATCCTGTTATCCTTTACAAAGATCTGAACAAAAGGGAGATCCCAATTCAGTTCCAAAGTCTGGGGGAGATGCTGTTTGTGTTTTAAAATCTTTCAGGGGGTATGAGGAACAGCAAAGAGAAAATTATTTCCCAATTCAACATTAATTTTCTATATCAGCATGGGATCATGATGGAGAAAGTCCATAGGGGTGAAACATGGTGGGAAATAAAGAGATGGCTGCTTTGGATCCCCTCCTTAAATGGAGATTCTAGGAGGAACTTCCCATTCTCTAATCAGGGGGAAAGTGCCTTGGGACCAAAGGTACTTCTGAGCTGTGAGATGCAGAGCTGAAAAAATGAGTTTTCCCCATTTCTAGCCACTTGGGCCTTTGGAAAAACTCAGCTCAGGGGGCTCCTGGACAGATACCTTGAGTTTGTGTTTGATTCTAATGCTCTGGGGATAGAAGATGAATTTGAGATTGGGACTGAGACTATCATTTCTCCTATATCCAAAGAAAACACATACTCAGTTTCTAGGGATAGACCTTGCCCTGAAACTAATTTTTGCTTTCTTTGTATTAGCATGAGAAATATAGGTTAGTCTATTAGATAGATAGAGAACAGATCTCACAGTCAGGAAAGCTCGAGTTCAAGCACCATGTCTGAAATGTACTGGGGGCTCAGTGTCCTCTTAGCAACTCTTTAAAACTCATCTTTGCATTGATAAAAGGAGTTGCCTCACTGGGAATTCCCAACACCAATGAAACTAGAAAAAATTAGCATAATTATTATTGATGTCTGTGGATGAGAACTTGGGGTGACATCACACTGGGGAAGCCTTCTAAGGGTTTATATGGGATATCAATTTTTTTCTTTTTCTCTCCCAATTTTCTCCTAATTTGCCGCCAAGGGAGATGCCAAGTGAGAATTCCCTTTCAAACAGGAAATGGAACTCGTTTTTGCACCATGCCTTGTTGCATTGGGAGAACCAGGCTGAATGTACCATTAGTATTATAAGAATAGAATCACAGAATGGCAGGGATGGAAGGAACTTTAGAGATGATCTAATCCAGTGATTCCCAAAGTGGGTGGGTGCTGCAGCTATCTAGGAGAGCGGTGATGGCCACAGGTGCATTTATCTTTCCTATTAATTGCTATTAAAATTTAAAAAAATTTAATTTCCAGGGGGCTAAGTAATATTTTTTTCTGGAAAGGGGGCGGTAGGCCAAAAAAGTTTGGGAACCACTGATTCTAATCTAAGCTCTTGTTTTTCTGATGAGCAAACAGAGGCTGGTATAGGAGTCAAGGAGAGTGACTTACCCAAGTAGCATAGCTAGCCAGTGACAGAACAAGAACTAGATCTCAGGCTCCTCATTCCTAGCCTAGGGAGTTCGCCCTAACCCATACTGGCACTCAACTTGCCAACAGAAAGTTTCCCTCTGATAATCTAAAATTACTATCAACTTGAAAAAGAATGCCACCAATCCTTTTGCATCACCTATTGCTGTGACAAACGTAAGTGGAGCATCTGGCATGAGGTTCAAAAGAGAAGGCAGAAAGGGGAGGTACAGATTTGCTAGGATTTTGGGGGGAAAGGCTTTATATTTTGCTGAGGTTCAGAGGCATCCAATTTACAGAGCTGTCCTTGACCCTTCCATATCTTGCTGATTTCTGGGGGAGGAGGGATGCTCTCCTACCTTGGCCCAGGAGGGTCAAAACAGTCCTCCTGTGCAGGCACGTCTGACACGTAGCTCTGATCCTTGGCTTCTAGCCCAAACCTCTACATTGGGGACGCAAGCACTTCCTGTGGGTCCCCTTTTGCATCTTGTTTTTGACAGAGCACTCGTCATAAACCCTGGAACTGCCCATCCTCACTCTGGGTTGAGAGAAGTAATGTTGCTGAGAGGGAAAACAATTAGAAATACAATTAGTGTTATAAAAGCTGGTCATAAATATTTGAATTCTCTCTCTGGAGAGGAGGGACAAGATGACAGTTCACAATTCCTTGTATCGACAAAAGAGGAAACAGTCCATGAAACTGGTCATTTGCCTGGGTGTTTTTATCTATCAGATCCAAGAGTGGGAACAAGGGAAGCATGAATGATTGGATTAGCTGCCCAGCCTTCATGGGCTTTTGCTGCATCAGCGATACGCAATTACTGCAACCCACAGGCACTCACATGAACACACACATATATAAATGGACATGCATACACGTATACTCAGACACATATAGGAATATACATACACACACACATATTCTTACATAATGGATGATACAATCACCAAATGTCAGAGTTGGGAGGGACCTTAGAAATTATTTAATCTACCCCTTCATTTTGCAGAGGAGAAAATGGAGGTTTAGAGGTTACATGATTTACCCATTGTTGCAGAGCTAGTAAATGACAGCTGCAATTTGAACTCCAATCTCTGGCCAAATTGGCCTCCTTTCTGTTAATAGATGGCATTTCATCAAAACCCTAATATTTCTTTGCATTGTCTGGCTTCCCTTCCTTTTAAGTCCCCCAGTTTGAAATGGAAAAGGTCTTCTTTTTTCTTGTACCTCCCAGAGCCAATCCCTGGGTCCCTTCAAAGTTGATTTTGGATGCCGCCTCCTTTAAGGGACCATTCTTAATATCCCAGTTGCTAGTTCCTACTCCCCAGGACTGTGTATTTATTTTGCATCTGTCTTACATGTATTTATTTGAGTTGATGTGTTTCTATAATAGCAGACCACAAACTCCTTTAGGATAGGGATTTACTCAATTTTATATGTTTCCCCACTGCTTGGCGCATAGTAGGCACTTGTTAATTGATAGGCTGAGATTCTGATCCCCAAATCTAGCACTTTCTACCACCTTACACTGTATCACCATACTCGGACACATCTGTCTATCTATCTATCTATCTATCTATCTATCTATCTATCTATCTATCTATCTATCTGTTTATGCACACACACACACACACACACACACAAATATGTATATATAGACACATAGATCCTACCAAAGAAGCCAACTTGCATTCAGACATGAATTAGTGCATGTCTGTGTTATTGGCAGAAACGTTCATAGGAATAGTTCCACCTATCTGTAAAGAAGGCTGAACCATCCTCATTGAGGACAGAATTAAAGGGAGGCAGTTCAATGGAGAGAAAAGAATCTTAGACTTCAAATTAGGGAACCCAAGTATGAATATGACCTTTTTTAGAAAATTATTACCTGTGTGACCTCTGGCAAGTGACTTAGCTTCTTTGGTCCTACGTTTCCTCACTTGTTGAATAAGGGCCCTTCCAATTTTAAATCCTGTGAAATGTTCATATTACTCATTGAGGGAAAGGCAGGGTTCCTGATATATTCTTCTGGTCCCCATGGAATCTGTATCTCACCTGGTACCCACCTAAAGGACCCAAACCCTATGCAGTGCCCAGTCCTCTGTGACTAATGCCCTCAGAACTGGCATCATGACTTGTGTTCTGGGCCTTTCTTCCAAGAGCCCATTTGGTTGTTCCTTGGGTGGTCTTGGCTCCAAAGAGTGATCAATGTGGTACAACCTGTTCAGTTGGCAGCCATTGGACCCACCGGTTCCCTGCCTTTCCATCTCTCATTCACTACTACTCTGGGGTACACTGGGGCCTAGGAATGAGGTCACTGTGGGCATTTGAAGTGCCTGGGATGTTTAGATGAGGGTGTCCTGAAGGGGAAGTGGCCTGAGAAGGCTGCTGGCCATCCATGCCAAAGGACAAGTGATGGACCCTTTATGGGGAGTCTTGTGCCAGTGTGGCAGATGGGTATGAAAAGTAGCAGCCAAGGGACTATGTATGTCCTCTAAACAGGGCTTTGTTCTAGAGGGTAGGATGCTTGCTCTTCTGTGGCAATTCAGGGCCAGACTGGCAGTCTATCCTAATAGTTATGGTTAGGGAGGCATTTATTTTTGTGGGGTAGTTGGGGTGGGAACAGGTCTATTCTATAGCATAATAATGGAAGTGACACTAGCTTAGAGTCAGGAAAATGGGGCTCTGGTGCTGCCTTTGTCACTAATAAACTGTGAGACCTTTAGAAATTTATGTCAACTCTCTGTGCTTCAGTCTTACCTTCTTTAAAATGGGTAAGGGGAGGGGCAGCTGGGTAGCTCTTGAGATTGAGAGCCAGGCCTAGAGATGGGTTCAAATCTGGATTCAGACATTTCCTAGCTGTGTGACTTTGGGCAAGTCACTTAACCCCCATTGCCTAGCCCTTACCACTCTTCTGCCTTGGAACCAATACATAGTATTGATTCTAATGTGGAAGGTAAAGGTTATAAAAAATTAAAATAAAATAAAATAGGTAGAGGACAGGGCACTAGATAATTTTTATGGTCCTCAATAGTATCAACATTCTATGATTTTTAATAGTTTTAATATTTATTCAGTGTACCCCTACATTTGGAATTTCAGCACCTAAGAGTTAGAAAAAGCCTCTCAGTGGTCGCCAGTACATTCTTCCAAGCTGAGATATTATTTTTATTACATCCTAAAACAGCTTCTTTTTGAATACTTAAAGTGATAGAGAGATCACCACTTCATGAGGCAATCAAATCTCTTGTTGGCTAACTTATTAAACAGTATTTTTTTCTATTAAGATATTATCTTTCTGAAACTTCTACTCATCAGTCTCAGTTTTGTTCTCTAGTCTAGCCCTAAATAAAATGCTACATTCTTATATACCAATGCTTAAGAATTAAAAAAAAATCACAGAAAATCAGTGTTAAGAGAGATCATCTAGTTCAATCCATACTTTCATAGGAATATCTCTAAATGGTTATATTCCCCTCTGCTATGAAACTTCCAATAATAGGGAACCAGAGGCATGGCCATTGATGTTTAACAACTGGCTTTCCAAAAAGAAAAAAAAGAATAAAAGTACACAACCCATTTTAAAAAGTTTAATCTGCATTATTAGTATTTTTTTCTGTCACTTTCTTAAGTCTAGATCACAAAGAAACAAAAGAGTAAATCAAGTCCTGATTTGTAGCATTTGCTGATTTCTGGGGTGTAAATGCTCATACTGAAACTTTAACCATTGGTTTTTACTGACTAGTCTGAGCTGGCTCCAGCATATCCCTCTGGGGAACCAACTACCTCCCCAAGTAGCCTATTGCACTTTTGGACAACTCTAATTGTTGGGAAGAATTTTTTTCTTATATGGAATAGAAATCTGCCTCTGCAATTTCCACCTTTGCTCCTAGTTCTGCTCCCTGGGGCCAAGTAAAACAAACCTAATCCCTCTTCCACATGACAGCCCTTCAAATAGATGAAAACAGATAATATGTCTCCCCCAAGTCTTGTCTTCTACAGGCTACATATCCTCAGCTTCTCTAATCACTTCTCCTATTGCATAGGTTTTCAGTGCTTTTATCATCCTGCTAACCTTCCTCTGGACACACTCCAACTTCAGGATGTCCTTGGTTTGCCAAAGGCACCAGGAACTGAATACAGTGCTTCTTATTGTGGTCTGACCAGAGCAGAGTCTAATGGCCCTTCTCCCCATGTCCCCCCATTTGGCTGTTTTAACTGCAATTATTTTGGCAACTATATCACTGTGTCAGTCTTAGAATTCTGTAATGATAAGGAGCCTTGGCAGCCTTTTAGTCTAACTCATAACTGAAAGGAATCCCCATGAAAACATACCTGATATGTATGTGTATGTTGTATGGGGTGCAGGGAGGACAAATAGCTCTGGTGTGAGGGCTTGCTGAATCCTTTTCAGGGTTGCTCATCTACCTTTGGTGTCCACTTTTCACCCAACTCTCACTGGTGGCTCCAAAAAGCTGTAGCGTGAGCAGTGACCACACACCCTTGTAAAACTGTCTTGGCAGATGGACTAAACCAGGCTGAGGATAACTGACAGGCCAGTAAAGGAGAGGTCTACCCCAAGCTTATGAAGATTTCTTCCCAGAAGAATGGGTGGATGAGAACAATTTGTTCCAAAGGCCATGAAAGAGGCTGAAATAGAGGATGTGGAACACTTAGAGCTTGGGTCGGACAGTGAAGACGCTTAGGTCATCCACTGCGTCTTGGGCCATCATCAGTTGTCCTGACCTTTGTCTTGCCACTGTGCTTCAAACACTCTGGAAGAGAGTGTGGCTGACAACTTTAAGCAACTCAGCCTCATTTAAATCTGGTTCATGAGCAAGTCAAGACTTCACCCTGTGGTGTCATTGATCCTCTTTGAAATGAAGGATGAACAACTTGATACGTGGTCATACAGCTTCTGCTTGGAGACCTTGGAGGGGGAACTCACAGCCTAGAATGGTAGTCTACTCCATGTTTGCTGTCATTCAGGCATTTTTCAGTTGTGTCAGACTCTTTGTGACTATTTGGATTTTTTTTTTTTTTTTTTTGGCAAAAATAATGAACTGGTTGCTATTTCCTTCTCTTGCTCATTTTACAAATGAGGAAATGGAAGCAAATAGAATTAAGTGACTTGCCCAAAGTCACATGGCTAGGAAGTATTTAAGGCCAGATTTAAACTTAGGAAAATGAATCTTCCTGACTTAAAGCCTGGTACCATATCCTTTGTGTGTCCTAACTGCCCCAATTCCACTTTTCTAAATATTAGAGTTTTTTTCCCCTTACAGTAAACTCAAATTTTCCTGTTTCACTCTTTATTCCTATTTCTTTCCTTAGGGTCCAAATTAAGCTTCTTATCTTCATGCAGTCTCCTCTGAGTATTCTCTTCTCCAGTTAAAGTATTCCTAATTCCTTCAACCCACTTTTATTTGACATATGCTCAAGCTGGCATTCTGGTTGCCAAGTTAACCTTGAACCATCAGCTCTTTGAATTTGCCCACTCAACAAATTCTGAATCTATCTATATTCCCTCTAAGCTCTGCATGGCATAATTTGAAAAGGAGATTGATAAGATGGAGAGTATCCAAGGAGGGCAACCAGAAGACATGGTCTGACCAGGATATCACTTAATTATCTCCAGATACTTTGCCTCATTGAAGCTCAAGATTACATTGTCTGTTTTGAATGCCACATTATGCTGCTGAATCAGTCTACTGAAATCCTCATAAATTTTTCAGACCAACTGCCAATTCCCTGTGCCTGCCTGCTTTATCCTATACTTTTCTGACATTTCAAAAAATATATTTATTTATATTTAACATGTTAAAAATTTTTTTGAGTTCCAAATTCTCTTCCTCCCTCCAACCCCCTCCTCCATCCATTGAAAAGGCAAGCAATATGATATCAGTTATACACATGAAATCATGAAAAGTATGTTTTCATATTAGCCATGTCAGAAAAATAAAGAAAATGAAAAAATTATACTTCAGTCTGTACTCAGAGTTCATCAGTTCTCTCTCTGGAGGTGGATAGTATTTTTCATCATGAGTCCTTTAGAATTGTCTTAGATCATTGTACTGATCAGTAACAGTTGATCATCATTATAATATTGTTGTTACTGGTACAATGATCTCTTAGTTCTGCTCACTTCACTCTGCCTCAGTTCATCTAGGTCTTCTCAAATTTTTCTAAAATCATCCTGCTCATCATTTCTTATGGCACAATACAATCATATACTAGAACTTATTTAGCAAATCCCCAATTGATGGACATCCCTCAATTTTCATTTCTTTACTTCCACAGAAACAAAACAAAACAAAACAAAACAAAACAAAAAGACCTTGTGTATAGGTCCTTTTCTTTTTCTTGGGTCTCTTTGGGATGTAGACCTAGTTGTTCTCCAGAATGTTGGACTAGTTCACAACTCCACCAACATTGCATTAGTGTCCCCTTTACTCCATATCTCTTCTAGTATTTGTCATTTTCCTTTTCTGTCACGTTAATCTGATAGCTGTGAAGTGATATCTCAAAGTTGTTTTACTTTGTATTTCTCAAAAAAACAGTAGTGACAAAACATATTCATATGACTATAGTTAGCTTTGATTTCTTTTTCTAAAAAGTGCCTGTTCATATCCATTTCTCAATTGGATAATGACTTATTTAAAAAAAATTAACTCAGTTTTTTATACATTTGAGAAATGAGACCTTTAGCAGAGAAATTTGCTACAAAAATTTGATACTACTTCATTGTCTATAGTACTTTTTAGCAAAATGTAGTTTTCCTCATTATCTCTTTTTATTAGGTCTATTTTAACTTTTGCTTTGTCTGAGGTCATGATTGCTACCCCTGCCTTTTTTACTTCAGCTGAAGCATAATGGATTCTGCTCTAACCCCTTATTTCAACTCTGTGTGTGTTCTCTGTTTCAAGGTTATTTCTTATAAACAATATAATGTTGGATTCTGTTCTGCTACCTATTTCATCTTATGAGTGAGTTCATCCTATACACATTCACAGTTAAGAAGGCTAATTATGTATTTCCCTCCATCCTATTTTTTTCTATTTATCCTTTTATATCTCTTTTTATTCTGCTCTTCTTCAAGAGTCTCTTTTGCTTTAGACCATTGCCTCCCTTAATCCAGGCTCCCTTTTCACCTCTCTCCTCTCTTATCTACTTTCTTTCCTACTTCCCTATAGGGTAAGATAGATTTTATTTTCAACTAAATCAATCTCTCTCTCTCTCTCTCTCTCTCTCTCTCTCTCTCTCTCTCTCTCTCTCTCTCCACACACACACACACACACACACACACACACACACACACACTCCCTTCTTTGAACCAGTTTTAATGAGAATGATGTTCTAGCCTTGTCCTCCATCCCGCTCCATATTTTCCCCTTTCCTTGTAAAAGTTCTTCCTTGTGTGCCTGTTTTATTCAAGAAAATTTTCTCCATTCTACCTCTCCTTTCCCCCTTCTCCCATTGCATCTCTTTCTCCCCCCCCCCCTTCGTTATTTTAGATCATTCCAACATAATCAACTCAAACCTGTGTCCTCTGTGTAGGCTCCTTCTAATTGTTCTAATAATTATAAAGTTCTCAGGAGTTATATGTATTACCATCTTGTGTAGAAATATAGAATTTTAAAAGTCCTTTATGATTTCTCTTTCATTTTTACTTCCTTATGCTTTTCTTGAGTCTTGTGTTGAATTTCAAATTTTCTATTTGGTTCTATCAGGGATTCTTGAAAGTCCTCTAAGTCATTAAAGATCAATTTCCTTCCCCCTCAACCCCCAAATATTATACTCCATTTTCCTGTGTAAGTAATTCTTGGTTGTTATCCTCTTCTCATAATTTTCCAGTATCACTCTCATTCCTTTCCCATGTTTTTCCTTTACTACTCTAATTTCTTTCTTTAACTCTTCCAGGAATTCTTGTTGGACTTGTCTACAATTTTCATTTTTCTGTAAGGCTTTGCTTGTAGGCATTTTCACATTGTTGATTTTGAAATTTGTCTTGATCTTACTTGCCACCATAGTAACATTTTATGGTTGTTTTCTTTTTTTGTTGTTTGTTGTTTATTTTTCCAGACTATTTATTTACTTTGAACTTTATGTTTGAGTTGGACTGCTCATCCAGGGTTGGAGAAATATCATCTCAAGCTTCAGGCTTTTTTATGCTGCTATTTTCAGAGTTGCTTCTAGGTTTTTTTTTTTTTTTTTTTTTTTTTTTTTTTTTTTTTTTTTTAAGTTTTTGGTGCTTTCAAGAAGGTGTGATCTGAGGAGAAGTGTCGTTATTCCTGTCCTGGTCTGTGCTCTGGTCTTAACCCAGGAAGGGACCCTATTCCCCTTTAGCCACAAAGCATACTCTTCTTGATCCTGGGACTGTTTGCTGCTCCCCTGAAGTCATAAATACTAAGTACTCCTCACTTATCTAGAATCATAACCAGGGTCCTTGCTCCCTTTTGACCAAACCACAAGCATTCCCCTCTGCCTGGAAGTGTAATCCAGAACTGCATATGTGCAATGGAGTTGCCAAACAGCATTAGGTCCTCTACCAAGTGTCAGTCCAAGGTCTTCTGTAATCTCTTTCTGAATAGTTGTTTTAATCCCTTACCATCACTGAGTTGAAAGTTGCTGAAGCTACTACCATTGCTATCACAGCTACCCTCAAGGCCAAGAGCTGTTGTTGCTGATGTGTGCACTCTGGGCCAGCCCCTTAGCTTGTTTCATAGACCTCTCCTGCTGACCTCCTACTTTGCCTTAGGGTGGAAAAATGTCTCACCCTAACCTTTTGTTAGCCAGACCATTCTAGAATTCAGTTTCAAGTGTTATTTTTAAGTTGTTTGTAGGGGAATGCTGGGAGAGTTTGGCTGGATTGTCGTCTCTGCTCCATCATGTTGGATCTACTTCTTTCATCTTGTAGTCATGAAGTTGACTTTTTAATTTAGGTGTAAGACTTTATATTTCTCCCTGTTGTATTTCATTTGTTTAGATTCAGCTCAATATTCTAGTTTGTCAAGTTCTTATTTGGATCCTGCCTCTGTCATCCAATGGGTTAGAAAGCTTGACATCTTAACTTTGTATCATCTGCCAATTTGATGAACATGCTTCCTTTTTCCAAATCACTTATAAAATATTAAACATCTCAGGGCCAAGCATAGGTCCCCGGGGTGCTCCACTGGAGACCAACCACTTGCCAAGTTGGCCATGAGCCACTGCTCTTTGACTTTGGTCATTCAACAAGTTTCTGAATCCATCTAACTGCCTCTATCTACTACTTTACCCTGATCTACCAATAATCCTGTCAAAAGAGCAGATATAGCTAGGCTGACATGACTGTCCTTGAAGCCATTGTGGATTTTTTAAAGTTTCTTACTCAGATGTTCACCTTCAATGATCTTTTCTAGAAACTCTTCAATATTTAAACTCAAGATCACTGGCTAGTGTTTACAGACTCTATTCTCTTTTCTTTTTTGGAAATTGGGACAACAATTGTCCTTCTCTGGTCTTATGGCACCTCTCCTAGATCCCTAGATCTTTTAGATATCACAGATAGTAGCTTAGCAATTGCATCTGCTGGTTCTTTTGATACCCATACATGCAATTCATTTGACCCAGGTAACTCAAATGCATTAAGGACAACTGAAATGTTTTTATTCTATCTCCTTACTTATTTTGTGTATTTGCTCCCTGTTGGATATTTTTGGTTTGCCATTATTAGGTCAAAGCTCATTCTCCTTGGCAGAGAAAATAAGCTAGATTAGAACGTAGCAGCCCTGCTTTGCTTCCCTATACTTGTCTCCTTGCCTCCAGCCCCACAAGGAGTAGTCCTATCCCTTCCTTTCTCTCACTATAGCTAACTGCCTTTCATTGTACTGAGCTTCTTTCACCAGCCACAGCCCATTCTGCATTTTAACACTCCAAGAACTATTTTTTCCCCTGAGGAGTGTGCTATGATTTTAAATTTACCCTCTATTACCTGTCCTTGACACCATCTTCTATACATATCTTTTATAGATCTGAGGTGGTTAGTGAATTCTCTATATATCCACATTGGTATTTTCAGACTACTCTCTGATTTTTCTCCTCATTGGAATTGTTTCCCTTTGTGATTTCAGAATTCCATCCTTGAAAGTTTCCTGAATTCTGACCTTCTCTGTGGAATTTTCAGCTGTGGGTTCCTACCTCTCTTTCCTCTGAATCATTTGAACCTCCTCTTCCAAAGTGTAGGATACATATCAGACTATTTCTTCTCCTCTTTGCACACTCTAGGACGAAATGGTCTGTTCTCTCCCAAGGTTCACATCTATTTGACATGGTACTAAAAATACTCACTTATAGCAATAAGATGAGAAAAAGAAATTCAGGGAATAATCATAGGTAAAGAAGAAGAAGAAACAAAATGATCACTTTTTGGAGATTATATGAGAGTGTATTTAAACCCAAAGAGTCAACTAAAATTATTGAAATAGTTAATAACTTTAGCAAACTTCCAGGATACAAAATAAACCCACAAAAGCATCAACATTTCTATATAAAACTCATAAAATCCATAAAAAAGAGATAGAAAGAGAAATTCCATTTAAAATTACTATAGAATATATAAAGTAGTATATAAAATTACTATAGAATATATAAAGTATATTCTAAGATATACATAAGAATCATATGAATACAGATGTTTATACGAATAAAGAACAAGACTAAATAATTGGGGAAATTGTAATTGTTTATGGGTGGGATGAGCGAATATAATAAAAATAATGATAATTAATAACTAATAGTTAATTTACTTATTTAATTCCATACCAATCAGTCTACCAAAGCATTACTTAATAGAACTAGAAAAAATAATAACAATGCATTTGGAGGGAAAGAAAGGACAAGAATCTCAAGACAAATAATGAAAAGAAATGGGAATGAAAAGGGCCTAGTAGTACCAGAACTCAAACTATACTACAAGACAGTTATCATTAAAACAATTTAGCGCTGTCTAAGAAAAAGAAAGATAGTTCACTGGAAAGATTAAATATACCACATGCAGAAACAAACATTTCTAATACACACAAAGACCTCACTACTGTGATAAAGCTAATGAAGAGTTTGGATTCCTACAATTTCTATCCCAGAAACTAGTTCCTCCCTATTAGTGAGAATAAGAATCCAAAGACCATTTCTATTTTTTAGCTCTTCCACCTTTTGAAGGATGAAATTATCATGAAGGAAATAAAGGAATTAACTACTTTTCTTGTCAAAGAGGAGAGAATTCTCCAATATATACATAGATAATTGAAATCTTCTGCCACCAGTAAATTATTCCATTCTGCTAGACTTGTGATCTATCTTCTAAAATCCTTATCTATTTCTTCTTTCTGACTAGGTGTTATCTAGTATATACCAATGATAAAAATCAATTCTGTTTCTCCTCCATTGATCTTCACTCAAATGTTTTCTACTGCACTCCACCTGGATTTCCTCACATGACTTTACTGCTTAATGCCGTTCTCTGATAATACATTTATGACCCAGGTCAAATTGCTTACCATCTCCAGGAGGGAGAGAAAAGGGAGGGATAGAGACAATTTGGATCTTAATAACTACAGAAAACATATGTGGTACATTGTTATTACATGTAATTAGGAAAATAAAATATCTTAAAAAAAATAATGCTATGCTTGTGCCCTTTACCTGTTGTAAGAAGATCATGGTTAAGGAACCAAGATTTTTATTACTTTTTATTTTATTTTATTATTTATTTTTTTTTAATTTTATTACTTACAGGCATGCAAATACAGAGTCCCACTGATAAGCAAAGGCAATGGCACAAATATATATGATGGGATGTGTACCCTGGCTGAGAGCACAGAACTCTGGATTTCTGCCCTTACATATGATTGTTGTTGATGGACAGATTCACAATGACCAAGTGGGAAAGGCACCTTAGAGACACTCACACAATAGGTGGCCAAGATAGTTATTCCTCTTATACCTCACAATAGCATTGTGATTAGGAAAGTTTACTAAATTTGCAAAAATGTGGATTATGATTAGGATAACCTTGCATTCCTTGCCTAAGTGAAGCTGACTTGTCTAAATGGAGCTGGTTTGCAGTTATTGGATATTTCAGAACTTTCTGGAACGTGGGCGGACCAATTAGTGTTCAAACATAGAGTCACGTCTGGTAGAAGGGTCTAATAATAGGCCAATCCTCTTCCTTATACTATTTATCTTGAATAAGGCATATCTATCTTATACTGTTTATACTTATACTGTTTATCTTGAATAAGACATATCTATCCAGACATCTGAGGCCATGGTTGGACTATTTGTTCTTTTCTTGGATTTTTTTCTTTTAGGAACTTTTAGGCATCTTAGCTCTTTTTCTAATTACTTCTTTTTCTAATTATTATAGCAATGAGCAAAGAGTTGATTGCACAGGTAGTTTTCTCCTTCACCAACCCTTTTATTTTAAAGCTTTGGATTTGTTTTGCAATACATATGAACAACACATTCTTATCAGACTTTGTTAGGAACACTCCATACCTGGCCAGAGTGATCTCATCTTAATATTTTAAGCTGTAGTCCATATGTCCAAATACCATTATTAGATCCTAATTTCTAAAATAAAATTTTCACTCCTTCATCCTTGACTTTCAATAGTTAACAATGAGGATTACAACCTGTATCCTGTGGTGTTCAGTTTCTTGCCCAATACTTCATAATATGCAGCAATACTTTTCAGTTTTCTTCTAGCAGTATCATTTGTACCCAGGTGAATTTTGAGCTCAGCTTGGATTTAGATCTTTTTCCATATGGACTATTGTATGATCCTATCTCTTTTATTCTAAACTTGTACTGTTCATTTTTTTGGCCAAAGAGAACTTCATATTTATTTGTAATCTAATGAAAATTTTTGGATCTTCTCTTTATCATCCAATTTGTTGGCTATATCATTATTAATTTAATTAAATAACAGATTCATAGATATAAAGTTTGAAGGGGGCCTTAGCGATCAAGTCCAACCCCCTCCTATTACAGGGGGAGAAACCAAGAAACCAAGGTCTAGAAGTTAATTAACTTGCCTAAGGTCACATAGCTACTGAGTAATGGAGGGTGGAATTCAAATTCATGGTCTCTGATCCCAAATCTTGTGCTTTTTGCATTACCACATGCTCATTCAAATGACTAATAAAGCACGTGGAACAGAATGGCCGAATATAGAGCCCTGTTGAAGTCTTCTAGACCTCCATCTAAGCTGACATTGATCCATTCAGCCTCCTGAATCTAATGGATTGTTAGCTAATCTACAACTCTCTATCATGTCCAGAAGGGTATCATGTTAGGCTTTGTTAAATGGGCCTTGCTAAAATATAGATACACTATGTCCACAACATTCCCTTGGTCTATCAGTCCGCTAACCATGTTGAAAGGAAAATGAAGACAGCTATCATATCATTCCTGCTTTTCTCCTCCAATGGTAACTTTCTCCAGTATCTGAAGCACTGCTTTGCAGGACTTATTTTTGCCAAGCTAGCTGCTACCTTCGTGCAATCATTATTTTCAATTAAAAAAAAAAATATATATATATATATGTGTGTGTAGGAGAGACAGAATAGAATACAGTAGTTAGAATGTAGAACTTGTATTTGGGAAGAACTGAGTTCCAGTCTTGCCTCTCCCATACTGGCTCTGTGACACTTTATTTTCTTTAAGGCTGTTTAATATATGCACACACCTGGGCATGTTATATACATCGTGTCCCCAAAATCTCAGGGCAGTTCTAAGCTATGAAGGCATAAAACTGAATTATAGATTTTGGGATATGCTGTATATATTTAAGACATTCTGCCAGGACTGAAGACAGTTATCCAAATGTAGTATGACCAGAGCGGACTGTGGTGGGATGAATATTTTCTTTGATTTGGGGTAATATATTTCTCTGAATGCAGTCTAAGATTACATTAGTTTTTATTTTTAGCAGCCATATTACATGATGGGCCCAAAGTAAAGTTGTAGTCACCCCAAATTCTAAGATTCTTTGCATATGATTTGTTGTTCAGCCATTTTTTCAGAAATGTCTGATTCTTTGTGACCCCTTTTGGGGTTTTCCTGGCAAAAATAGTAGAGTGGTTTGCCATTTCCTTTGCTAGCACATTTTACAGATGAGGAATTGACTTGCCCAGGGTCATAGAGCTAGTAATTGTCTGAGGTTAGATTTGAACTCAAGATGAGTTTTCCCGACTTCAGCCTGGGGACTCTTATCTACTGCATTAGCTAGCTGCCCCTTGAATTTCTCTGAAGTATAACACTCTAGCTCAGACTCAAACAACTGAGTTTTTGCACCAAAAGCTAAGCCTTTATACTCATCGTTTAAGATTTCATCTTGATTTCAGGTCTGAATTTTAGCCTACAGAGATATATCTTAATCTTGGTTTGGCCATCCATAACATTTACTACCCTTTACAACTTAGCATGCTTCTAATTTACATATTTGATAATCCTAATTATGTATTCAACCCAATCCATGATAAAAGAAAAATGAACAGTATAGAACCAATGACAGAGCCTCATGCTATGCTATTGGAAACCTCCATTATTGACATTGTGAATAATTAATATGCTTTATTTACTTACTAATTAATATTCCTTGAAACTTAGAATTCCTTCCTCCATTAGTTCCCTTCAAGGTTGTTTTTCCCTGATTCTATCTCCTCTGCCCATCCTTTTCTTGTCCATCTGCTGTTCATTCTCTGAACATCCTTTTGGTTCCTCTCAGAGTCTCCTACTGACCTCCTACCTACCTGCTCTGCCCCCAATCCCCACAGACCCCCCAGTATTTCCTAGGAACTTTGAGACTCTAGAGCCTGCAGCAGGACAGCTACATATTGTTTTTTGTTTTTTTAAACCCTTACCTTCCATCTTAGAATCAATACTGTGTATTGGTTCCAAGGCAGATAAACAATGGAGGCAAAGTGATTTTCCTAGGGTTACAGAGCTAAGAAGTATCTGGGGTCAGATATGAACCCAGGACCTCCTCTTTCCAGACCTGCAGCTGCACATTTGTAAACAATATTACAGATGAATTCAATTCAGCATGCATCTTTGGTTCTTTCCTTGGGCTAGATCAGTGATTCCCAAATTGGGCGCCCCCACCCCCTGGTGGGTGCTACAGCAATCCAGGGGGGCAGTGATGGCCACAGGTGCATTTATCTTTCCTATTAATTGCTATTAAAATTAAAAAAAAAATTAATTTCCAGGGGTGCTAAGTAATATTTTTTCTGGAAAGGGGGCATTAGACCAAAAAAGGTTGGGAACCACTAGGCTAGACATTGGGACCTAGAAATGTAGATCACATGAACCCTGTCCTCAAGGAACTTACAATGTCTCTGGGCCTCAGTTTCCCCAACTGTAATGAGGGACTCAGACTAATTGACCTCTGAGGGAACATTCTGTGATTTTGTAAATTTAGGCTATTGGGGAAAATAGGACAGATCACACTAAAATTATTGTATGATTAAGAGCTTTAAATGAATGTCAATAACAACAGACACATTACCATTCTCTGAGATGTCCCCATTGTCTTAGTCCTGTAGGACCTTATTTTATATGAACTCAACAATGTGAATTCGGGTATATAAGAATGACAATCAAAAAATCAAGGCAAAATTTGTAAAATAAAAATACGAAAAATACATAAAATAAAAAGGTTTTAATTATGTGTTAAGCCCATGCCATTTTCCCAACTGGCTATAAAGTCTTGTAGCACTTTGCCAATTTTGTACTCATTCTTGCTCTGAAAAGCCTTAATGTGAGTCATTACATTGTTTTGCGCCAAACATTAGCTCAGGCATTAGTCTTTGTCCCAAGTTCTTGCTTGTAGCAAGTCCTGTCCTCAGCAGAGCAGTGCTTCTCTTTGTTTCATTAACACTATTTAGTTATTAATGATGGCCCCAAAGTACAAGGGTAGAGATGCTGATAGCTCTAATAAGCCTAAGAAAAGTCATAAAAGGCCTAGGTATTTTAATCTAAGAAATACTTATTAAATAATGGGGTTTGCTATTATGTGCGATTTGCTATTCAGCCAAAGGGTCTTAGAACATATTGGTTGTGAAAAAGGAGGTCCTTCTGTTCAGCAGCATGGTATCATGCAAGTCTTTTGGACTTGAAGTCAGGAGTTTAAATCTTGGCAAGTTGAAATCTTGACAGTTGTGGACTTTGTGACCACAGACAAGTCAAATAACCTCTCTCAAAACCCATTTCCTCATTTGTAAAGTGGAACCAGAGTGCTCACACCCCTTAAATCACAGTGTTGTGGGGAAAATGCTTTTTAAAACACCTTATAAATGCAAGTTATTATTACAAAGTACATTAGCTACGAATGAGAAGCACTCTGATAAACGAAGAGAAGTAGGAGAGTTCCA
The DNA here is from genome assembly GCF_016433145.1 of Gracilinanus agilis. Taxonomy (NCBI): domain Eukaryota; kingdom Metazoa; phylum Chordata; class Mammalia; order Didelphimorphia; family Didelphidae; genus Gracilinanus; species Gracilinanus agilis. The sequence goes on from NC_058132.1 coordinate 199,253,662, forward strand.
TGGGCTGGACTCAACTTGGAAAGCTTATGGAAGCTCATAGTAGTATCATCCATCTAGAGCTGGAAGGGACCTTGAGGCAATGGAAGCCAAGCTCCCATTTTACAGTTAAAGAAACTGAGCCCCAGAGAGGTTAGGGACAGAGTTGGTATTTGAATCCAGGTCATCTGGAGGCAAGACAAGTTTGAAGCATTGGGTGGATTTTGGCTAGGAGGAGAAAAGAATCTGTATATGTGTGGTGTTTTAGGGCCCAGGAAAAGAGCCCGTTCACTCACCCAGCTCACTCCTTTGCTATTGACCTCCCCAGAGTGCAAATGAAGGAACTAGAGGGAGTAGGGTCCTAGAGAAAGAAAGGAGTTTCCTTTGTCTTGGGAAGAGGGAAACCAGAATAAAAGCTTACTTTTCTGGATGTGCTCTTCAGTGGACTAAGCTGTCCACGAATGCCCACTCCCTCTATTTTATAGAATGTTATTTAGAGCTGAGGGATCTTGGCATTCTTAGGTCAAAATTCCTAATTTTACATATGGAGAAATTTGAGTACAGACAAGTGAAGAGACTTGCTCACCGTCACCTACCCAGTCAGTTAATGGCAAAGGCATTGCTTCTGGTTGAGTTAAAAAATGCATTGAAGGGGGCTGGTCCAGAGATGGAAGGTCCTAGATTTAAATCTGGCCTCAGACATTTCCTAGTTGTATGATCCTGGGCAAGTCATTTAATCCCCATTGACTGGTCCCTTACTGCTCTTCTGCCTTGGAAACAGTACACAGTGTTGATTCTAAGTCAGAAGTTAGGTTTGTTTGTTTGTTTTTTAAAGAGTGCATTGAAGAGGATAGAGAGAAAACTGGAGGGGGAAACTGGGTGATGGTAGAGAAGAAGAACTGGTTTGAAATTTGACTATCTTGCTCTCTTCTCTAGTCACTGCAGGAACTGAGGACATAGCTTAGTAATGCTTGAGCTTGGGTCCCTCAGGCAGGAAGCATCTGTGCAGGGCTGTCCTGCTGACAGAGGCAGCAGTTCTCCCTTTGTATTGAGTCTGGGAGTGGGGAGAGAGTGGGGAGATGGGGAGATGCCATGTAGGCTCTTGAGAAATGATTGCCGGTTGCCTGGCTTGAGTCGTGGAGTCTCTGATCAATAACCAGCTTTCATTGATCCTTTCCCTGGCTGTAATGAAGTGACAGAGGACCATGATAGCTAAGGAGAAATGCCTCTGATTCACCCTACTCCCAGCCACTGAGGGCACCCTCATTAGCTCTCTGGATCTTTTTTCTGGTTCCTTGTATTCTAGTGTCTGGTGTGTGTGGTGTGTATAGTGTGTGTATGTGTGTGTGTTGGAGGGGGGCAGTTATAGAGTCAGGAATCAAGGCAAAACTCCAAGACTTTGAAGTCTGCACTCAGCAAGGGGTCCAGATGTTCACGTTTCTACCTACGACACCAGAAACCAGATTTGGTTGCCCAAGACTGCATTAGGAAATTTTCGTTTAGTTAAAAATTAAAAATAGCTTTCTTTCTTCATCCCTACTCACTTCTGTCCCAATAAACAAAACTGAATTATAAGGATCTTATAAACATATCAGGATCCTAGAAGGGGAGCTCACTTTATCCACATACCTGCCTCTTTGCAAGACTCCATCAAAGCCTTTTTGGGAAAGAGATTCCTCTTTTAATTATGAATACCAGACCCTCCTTTGTTTCAGGTTAGTATTATAGCTTAGATCAGCCCAGGTCTTAACCACTTTTGCTTTCTAACTGGTGTGGTGAGGGAAATGAAAAATAAGGTAAGAACAGAGTGATGGGGAATTGAGAATTTGGAGAAGGAAGTGAAATAAAAATTTAAAAACCTCCACTGAGCTATGTTGGGAAGAGGTTCAGACCTCCTCATAAGAGCCACATATACAATACTGGGCAATGGAAAGAGCCAGAGGATGTGGGCAGAGTCCCAGCTACATCATTAATGACTGGGGCCTCTAACCACCCATGCAAAGACTTGGGCAAGTTTCTCAGAGCTTTGGTTTCTTTATGTATATGAAAAGGTTGTTGGCCTGAATGAGATTCTTTTAAAAATATTTTATTTTTGCCAATTGTATGTAAAAGCAATTTTAGATATTCAGTTTTAAAAAAATTGAGTTCTAAAAAGAAAAGAAAAAAAGGAATTTTAAATTCTCCCTCCCTTTGCCCCTCATTGAGATATAGACTCTATATATATGAAGTCATGCAAATTAGTCATACTGTAAAAGAAAACAAAGAAAAACATGAAGCAAAAAGTAAAAAACAGTATGCTTCGATCTGCATTCAGATTCCACCAGTCCTTCCCTGAAGTGGAAAGCATTTCTTATTATGAGTCCTTTGCAATTGTCTTGGATCTTTGTATTGTTAAGAATAACCGAGTCATTCACAGTGGATCTTTGGACAATATTATTGTCTGTTACTATGTACAGTGATCTGGTTGTGCTCACTTCATTCTGAATCAGTTTATATAAGTCTTTCCAGGTTTTTCTGAAGTCATCCTGCTCATCATTTCTTAAGTATTCCTTTACAATCATATACCACAACTTGCTCAGCCATTCCCCAACTGATGGAAGGTCCCCTCAATTTCCAGTTCTTTGCCTCCATACAAAGAGCTGCTATTAGTATTTTTTGCACAAATGGGTCCTTTTCCCATTTTGGCCTGAACGATCTCTAAAACTTCTTTCAGTTCTAACATAATTCCTTATGATTCCTGTAGTACCTTCAAGCTCATAGAGGTATATTAGATGATGGCAAAATTACCTGAGCTAAAGCCTTCCACGTTATCAGAGCTGAGGGCAGAATGAAAGCTTTACATTTTTTGTGAAAGAGGATGAAGTTATACTGGGATGAATGATCCACTTTTGGCTTATATCTTTTAATGCCCAGCCCAATTCGGGCCTTGTACATAGTATATCTGAGGATTCTAGTCCACACAAATCTCTTTCATTTCGAATCTTTCAGCTCTTATTCCCCACGCCTCTCAATTAGTGCTATTGTCTGCACTGAAAGGAAATCATGGACAGATGGGGGGAAATGCCAAGCTGGGAGGCAAAGAAGTCTTGGTTGGGTTTAGGTTCTGTCATTAACTTGGTTTATAACCTTGGAAGAAGACCTGAATTCAAATCCTGCCTGAGCTACTTAGCTTTTTTGCCTTCAGATAGGTCACTTTTACTGAGGTCCACTGAGCTGTTTGGTGATGATGATTTAGAGTTTGCAAAGCACTTTTACATACATTATCTCACTTAATCCTCATAACCTTCCCAGGCTGTTGTGAAGTAGTTGTGAGGATTAAATAAGATAATGTATGTAAAGTGCTTTGCATGTTTTAAATCATCTTCAGGAAGCTCACTGGACCTTAGTTTCCTTACTTGTAAAACAAAGAGGGTAAGATTAGGTGATCTCTAAGGTCTCTTACACTAGAAGCAATCTATGAGTCAATCCAGATGAACTGCCTGATGGGAGAAATGTTAAACATTGGAAGAGACCATCATAAGCTGTGTGAAATCTCCTTCCCTGGTGATTTAAAAACACTTTAAAAACCTCCATCTGCCTGGGGGTAATTTTAGAGCAAATCTGCCTGGAGGCAGGGGGTTGGACAAGATGACCCCCCCCCCCCCATCCCCTTTGGAATCTTCAAGGCTCTGATTATCTGGATTGCCCACTTCCTAAACGTCGACGAGCATGCACATGCTTCCCCACGCTCCAGCATCCATGCCTGCATGTGTACCTGAAGCAAGCTTATTCTGCTCATCTTCAGCTGGCAGCTGCTGTTCTGGGAGCCCTCTCTGCTGAGCCCTTCCTCAGAAATGTATTAGACGGCACAGCGCTCCCCTCATAAAAATACAATAAACAGCCCTGCTGGCGGCCAGCGGAGGGGTAATGATTCTAACCCAGTGGCGTTCTTGGAAGGGCCTCTTCAGAAATGAAGCTGAGAGACTTAACGGAAATCTTTGGGGTAATTAGGTTGCCGGAGTGCAGAAACCTTTTAAATCATTGAAAGTCAGAGAGGATCTGGTCTCTAAATCATATATCAGCCCCTTATTGGTGCCCTGGCTGGGCCTTGGCGTGCCTGCGATGTCAGTCCTCTCCCCCCCACCGGTGGGAGCCGGTGCGAGTCACGTGACGCCGCCCGCCACCCCCTTACGTCTATCCATCCACAGAGAGCCAACCTGACCCACTTAAGGAAACGTTTGCTACTTGGGTGGAAGAGGAAGGCTGGAGTTCTCCCTAACAGAGTAGGGGGTGCAAAACTGGGGAGATGGTCACCTCTCGGCGTGGGGCAATGGGAACAGGCATGGATAGAATGACCTCTCGGGAATTCCCTCCACCTTTGTAATTTTGAGGCAAAGTCACTAAAATGAAGAATAAATGAAAAAGCAAACCCAACCCCCTCCTTCCTGCTTCCCTCTAGCTCAGCCTCAGCTCTAGTGTCTGGGCTTACCTGAGAGGAGAAGGGGGACCAACTGATAAAGGGGAGTGGAGAACGGAGGTGAAACACTACGGTCCAGCTTGCCTCCGTGGGGCCAGGACCCAGCACCAATCAGATTCAGGAGTTAGCTCACTGACCCCTTCCTGGCTCAAGGGGAGGCTTCAGCCAAACAGCAGACTTCAGCGAGTGCAGCTGAGCTAGGTCAGGTAGCAGTTAAGGAGAATAAAAGCAATCAGGGAATTCTTAGGCCTCGGTGGCACGTAGCCCTTCAGGGCATTTAGGGAAAGTAGATTAAGAAATCTTTTTTCCAGATAAGAGAGGCTTGTAAAGAGGCCAAAAGAAAGGGGAAAAACACCCCCCTTTGATCACAGGGGATTGTAATTACTCAGATATTGATTGGGATAATAAGTTTGCAAAAACTCCAGAGGAGAAAGGATATTCCTCCAGGTGTTTTGCTTTTTGCAGGATTTTCTGAGCTCTCCAGTGAAAAGTTAAAAGGCAGTAATGGCAGCCTTGGCCTAGAGCCCCAGAAAGAATGCTGACATTTATATGGGTGTTGAGGTTTGCAAAGGTTTTCAGTAATTACCTCTTTGATGTTTTCAATAGCCCTATGAAGTAGGTGCTATTATTACCCCCATTTTACAGATGAGGATATTTTAATAACAACAGTAGCTATATAGCCCTTTGAGTTCTTCGAAGTGCATTATCTTTATTATCTTATTTGACCCTCACAACAATCCCAGGGAGTGGATGCTACGATTATTCCTTCCCGTGTATTTATAGGTGAGAAAACTAAGCCTAAGAGTGATTGCATGATTTGTTCAGAGTCCCATTTTGTATTTACTTATATTTGCAAGTATTGTCTCCACTCCCAAAGTGGAACAGAAAGTAAACTCCTTGAAGACAAGGATTGTCATTTAGTTAAAATAAAGGTTTATTAAGCATCTAGGCCAGCTAGGTTGCTCTTAGTGTATAGAGCATGGAACCTAGAGTCAGGAAGACCTGAGTTCAAATCTATCCTCAGACACTAGCTGTGTGACTCTGGCAAGTCATATCACTCTGTTTGCCTCAGTTTCCTCATCTATTAAATGACCTAGAGAAGGAAATGGCAAACCACTCCAGTGCCTTTGCCAAGAAAAACCCAAATAGGGTCACAAAGAATCAGATAGGACTGAAAAATGACTCAACAACAATAACAAAAATGTTTTATGTGCCAGTTGCTAAGTTAGGCACTGGGGAAATGAAGACAAAAGTGAAAGCCCTTGCCTCAGAAAAGATTACATTCTGATGGAGAGACAGAGGACAGGGATGTATGAAGGTGGGCTCTTGTTTGTTCTTTGTTTTTGAAGGAGTCCAATGATATCTTGGAGTGATGTCTTGACTTGCCTGCAAATTGGATTTAAGTGAGGAAGTCTTGCACAGATTCTTCAGTTTCGTTCTCTTTCCCAGAGTCATCAAAGACCAGTGGCAAGTAAGAGTCATGGCTAGTGATAGCCAGGGAAGCAGTAGATGGATGACCTTGGCATCCTCAATATCTGACCAAGCTCTAAGTGCTCTATAGTTCCCTGTTTCAGCTACCTTCAAGGCCTTTGGAAAAAATTGTTCTCATTTGCCCATTCCACCAGGGGAGTCTTCACATGATTGGGGTAGACAATCCTTTAACTCACCAATGGTTTTGTGGCCCATCAGTTTAGCCCCTTTGCTTAGATAGTTTACCAGTGTGTGTCTGCTGTGTGTGCTACAGCTTCTTGGAGCCACAGATGAGATTTGGGTGAAGGATGGACACTAAAGGTCAAGGAGTAGCCCTTATGGTTCAGCTAACCCTTTTGTCAGAGGTGCTGATCCTCCCTGAACCCTCCAAACACCTTGCATGGGTAGGTAGACAAGTAAGCACAAAATATATAATTGCAGCAAGCACATATATGACACTAATATTTGCCAAATATTTTACACGTGTTATTTTACTCGATCCTCACCACAACTCTGTGAAATAGGTGCCATTATTATCTCCATTTTATAGATGGGGAAACTGAGGCTAACTAACATAAAGTGACTTGTCCAGGATTTCACAGCTAATAAGTATCTGAAAGAGGATTTAACCTTAAATCTTCCTTACTCCAGATTCAGCCCTCTATCCAATGTGCAGGTGTGTGTGTGTGTGTGTGTGTGTGTGTGAAGGGGATTGCAGAACCAAAAATTCATGGAGGTGAAACAAGATGATTCTTGAAAGAAGTTAGGGTTCTAAGGGCAGAAGGGAGGAGGGAGTGAATTCCAGGCCTGGGAGACAGTCAGGGCAAAGGCTGGAGATGGATTGCTGTGTGGGAGTACCAAAGAGGCTAATTTGGCTGGACCAAGTGTGCAAGAAGGGGAAGAATATATAAAACTGAAAGATGGGTTGGGACCACACTGTGAAGGGCTGTAAATGTCAAATGTAGGAGTTTATATTCGATCTTAACAATAATAAAAGAGATCCACTGGAGTCTGAGTAGGAGAATTCCCTCATCAGATCTGCTTCTTAGGAAAATCACTTTGGCAGTTGTAGGGAGGAGAAACTTGAGGAAGAGAGACCTAGAGCCTGAAATAGCATGGTGGTCCTGTGGGTAAAGGGGAAGGGTTGGGTGCCAGAGATGTTGTGAAGAAAGAAACAGCACAATTTGGTAACTAGCTATGTGGGATGAAGGCCTCAGACATTTATTGGCTGTATGATCCGGGGCAAGTTATTTAACTTCTCTTTGCCTCAGTTTGCTCATCTGTAGAACTAGTATAATAATAATAACACTTATCTCCCAGGTTTGTTGTAAGGATAAAAAGGAATAAGATTTGTATTTTGCAAACCTTAAAGCATTATATAAATGCTATCATTTTTTAATTTTAATTTTACTTATTTACTTCTCTATCTACCTTTTTTTACTATCTCTCTCTCTCTCTCTCTCTCTCTCTCTCTCTCTCTCTCTCTCTCTCTCTCTCTCTCTCTCTCTCTCCTGTCTGTCTAATCAATGGTTGTCGAACCTTTTCCTAGTTCGTGTGCCCAGAGGGCAAATTCAAATTGTGAGTCCTGAGATTACCAGAAAGAGTTGAGGGAGAATGTGCTTGCTTTGGACTGCAGGACAGAGGGGTGGAGCATGCAAAAAAAATGTGCTCTGATGCTGGGAAGAGGGGGAACAGGGGGCAGTTGGGTAGCTCAATGGATTGAGAGTCAGGCCTAGAGATGGGAGTTCCTAGGTTCAAATCTGGCCTCAGACACTTCCCACTGTGTGACCCTGGGCAAGTCACTTGACCCCCATTGCCCAACCTTACCACTCTTCCACCAAGGAGCCAATACACAGAAGTTAAGAGTTTAAAAAAAAAAGAGGGGGAACAGAGCAGCTCCCTGAAGTGTCTGCTCTACATGAGTGCCATGGCTTGGCCAATGAGGATAATCTCTCTCTCTCTCTCTCTCTCTCTCTCTCTCTCTCTCTCTCTCTCTCTCTCTCTCTCTTTCTCTTTCTCTCTCTTTCCCCCCTTTCCCCCCCATCTCCCTCCCTATCTGCCTATGCCTACTCTCTCCCTGCCTCTCTCTTCTCTCAAAGATAAATACCAAGTTTGTAAACTTGGGTGTTTGGGAACAATGCCAGTGTCCTTAACAGAAGTAAGGGAATTCAGAAATATGAGGGTTTGAGAAAGATAATGAGTTCTTTTGGGGCATCTGTTGGTTTTGAGATACTTAACCACTGAACCATTTGAACTGTCCAGTTCAGATTTATCTTTGATTTTCCAGTGCCTAGCACAGAGCCTGGCACATGATATATACCTGATAAATATGTCTTGAATGAAGGAAATAAGGATCACAAAAGAAGCTGAAGGCAGAAAGTTGGAAGGTTTCCTCTCTTCCACACCCCATCAAGGAAGAAGACGGTGGGGCTCTGACTTGTCCTCTCCTCTCAGGGGATAAGTGAGACTGAAGTGAATAGCCAGGAGAAGCTGGAGGTTGGGAAAACACTCTTATCTTTCAGCCTGACTACAGACAAAGCCAAGTGAACAGGAAACAGCTACCAAGTTAGTAAGAAGAGACTGCTACCAAGATCCATCTTGCTTGGGTCTAAGCAGGGGTAACAGAATACTTAGGGCAGCTGAGGCCAGTGTAGTTAAGCAGGGATGTAAATATTAGCACTAGCATTATGCAAAAGGTCTTTAAAGAATATAAACAATCTGGCCCAGGGAGAATGAGGGAGATCCAAGAAACTGAGCAGAGGCAGGCAGAGTCATCAGAGCTGCTCCAAGGAATATGGCATGATGAATTGCCAGGAAGCTTTCGCCTAAAAAGGAAGGTCTCATCAAATGTATCTGTGGCAGACAGAAGGCAAGGGAGAAAATTGGTCCCTTAAAAAACCGGCCCTAGTGAGGCTGGATGCTGAGGAGATAGACGAGAGGTTCTTTTGGTACAGGGAAGGACAAAGAGAGGGTGATGCTGGATGGAAGCTGGTGAGCAGCCCATCTCAAGCTAATGATTATACTTTTGTTATTAGGTTGCTTGTTGTCTATAATAATAATAGTGATTATTAGAGGCTGGTCCTAGAGCACCTACTCTCAAGGGCTCAAGGACTCTTTCCTAGCAACACCCTCTCCCCCCAGAGGAGCTCTCAGGGCTCTCTTCTTCCTATGCCTCAGTCTCCTTTGTGGTTGAGGTATGGTGTATAATGGGGAAAGAACACTGAAGTTAAAGTTTCAGGAAGATCTAGGTTTGAGCCTTGGCCCTGATGTTTTATTGAGCTGTGTGCCCCTGGGCAAGTTGCTTAACTTCTCCCATTAAAATAGGAATAATAATACTTGTAATATTTTCCTTGGGGAAGCTAGATAGCTCACTGGTTAGAGCGCTGGGCCTGGAGTCAGGAAGACTCATCTTCAAATCTGGCCTCAAGCATTTATTAGCTGGATAGCCTGGGAAATCACTTAAACATGTTTACCTCAGTTTCCTCATCTGTAAAATAAATTGGAGAAGGAAATGGCAAACCACTCCAGTATCGTTGCTAAGAAAACCCCAAGATTAGGAAATTACTGAACAAAAATATTTAACCTAGGGGTGGTCATGAAGAAATGAGAAAGTGTTTCATAAACCTTATCAAGTGAGATCATATTTCTAAAATGCTTAGCATAGTGTTTGGCACATAATAGACACTTAGTAAATGTTTATATTCTTCCCCCCTTCCCCTTTTGCTTTAGAAATACGAGCTGCCATTATCTATTTTTTCACAGCCTTTACCTTCTGTCTTAAAATCAATACTAAGTATCAGTTCCAAGGCAGAAGAACAGTAAGGACTAGGCAATGGAGTTTACATAGCTAGGAAGTGTCTGAGGCCAGACTTGAACCCACCACCTCCCATTTCTAGGTCTGGTTCTCTATCTGCTAAGACACCAATCTGCCTCAATATTTAGCTATTTTTAAAAGGTGATAGGTTTGGGGCTTTTGGAGGGCAAGGATGGGAAGGGAAATAGTCGTAGTGTAGAAATTCCTATGGCACTAAGAGGGTTTAGTGATTTGCCCATGGTCAAACAGCTATTGAGGACAATTAAGTGGTGAAAGAAATAGAGTGCTGGGCCTGGAGTCATCTTCCTGAGTTCCAATGTGGCCTCAGATACTTACTAGCTGTGGTGACCCTGGACAAGCCACTGAACTGTTTGTTTCAGTTTCCTCATGTGTAAAATGATCTGGAGAAGGAAATGGCAAACTACTCTAGTATCTCTGTTAAGAAAATTTTAAATGGGGTCATAAAGAGTCACACATGACTGAAAACTACTGAACAATAACAAATACCCAGATACTACATGTTGGAGACAGGATTTGGACCTAGCTTGAAAACATTGGCTCATAGTTAGAGCTGAAGGGAACATCAGAGGTCATCTATTCTGAACCCCTTGTGTTATAATTAAGGGAATTAAAGCCCAGGAAGGTTAACTCATTTGCCTCGTGCCATCTGGGTAGCCTCAGAGATGTGTTTTGAACCCAGGTATTCTTGATGAGAACCCAAACTCTTCTGACTTGCTATTCTGACATCTAGCATGTCCCCCTCTATCCACAATATCACACTATCTCATCCAGGTAAAAAAGTTTGGATTCCTCCATTTGGGCATCCCAAGATTTGAAAAAAAAAAAAAGATGCAAGGTTCTTGGGTTTGTTTGTAAGGGTTGGGGTTGGTGGTAAAGGGTAGAAAGAAGGATTACAGAAAGTGAGATAACAGAGCAGGGGCAGAAAGAATGTATTATAAAATTATAAAAGTATTATAGCTGCAGCAAGGTTGCTACCTTACTTCTTGTAGTTGAAGACCTAAGGTGCCTCCAACATTGGCAGCCTATGGGGAATGCAGGAAAGGTTAATGGAATTCCCTTACCTACTCTGGCATCAGTTTCCTTATCTGAAAAAATCCAGTTCTTTAAAGTATGATGGATTTGAGGCAGCCAAGAAAAAGAGGGCAATGTGCCAAAGGGAGTCAGGTTGTAGTTCTTACAGGAAGTTTAATTTATTTTGGTCTTTGGCTACTGCTTTTCTTTTTCTATGGATATAGTGATCTTTGAACTTATAACTGTAGGTTGAGATCCTGAAAAGAATAACAGGGAGTGGGGCAGCTGGGTGGTACAATAGATAGAACACTGGGCTTGGAATCAAGAAGACATATTTTCATGGGTTCAAATTTGATATCATACACTTACTAATTGTGTGACCCTGGGCAAGTCACTTAACCCTGCTCACTTAACCAGCTCTACAGAGTGAGCTGGAACAGGAAATAACAAACTGATTTAGTATCTTTGTAAAGAAAACCCCAAGATGGGATCATGGAAAGTCAGATAGGATTCAACAGGAATTGAAAGCCCTGAGAGGTAATGACCGGATTAGTAAGGGGGTAGGGACAGAATCTGATCCTAGTATGCTAAAGTTGGAAGGGGTCTTGAAGATTATTTAACCTCACCTCTTTATCTGCCAGATAATCTGGAACTCAGAGAAGGGAATTAAGAGGGCCAAAATAATATAGTGAGTTGGTAGAGGAGTCAAAACTAGCATACCAGTCTCCTAAACCTGTATTGACAAACCTATGGCACACATGCCAGAGGGGGTCTGCTCCCTTCCCCCTCTTTATGTACGCCTGAGGACATTTCTTCCATCACCCACCTTTCTATCCAGCAGCCTAATGGGAGCGCTTCCCCTCTACTCCACTCCAGTCTAGAAAGGCATCCTTTAGAACTAAGAATAAAAAGAAAAGAGAGAATCCCCTCCCCAAACCTAGCTCAGTAAAACTAACCAACCAATCAATTAGTTCCCATAGTGCTACATATCTATAGTCCCCCACCTCTGCCAAGAAGGGCAGGAAGTGATCTCGCATATCTCTTTCTGGGTCAAGCTTAGTCATAATTATATGGCATTTAGTGCCAATTTTAAAAAGAATCAGGACTTCAGAACTATGGGAGCTGGATGAGATCTTGAGGTCATTGATCCCAACTCCCTCATTTTTATAGATGCAACTCAGAAAGGTTAAGTTGTCTTGTTTAAGTCACTTATGGTCACATAGTTGGTCAAGTTAAGAGGTCGGATTTGAACCCTGCTCTTTTTTTTCCCCTTTTTTTCTTAAGAGAATATTTTTCCACAGTTATATGATTTATCAGAGCTGACCAGCAGTTCCACTGGGTTATACATGTATCATTGTCCAAAACCTATATCCATATTATTCAAATTTGCAGTAGAGTGAACTTTTAACATCAAACCCCCCCAATCATATCCCTGTTGAACTACATAATCCATCATACGTCTGTTTTTCTACTCCCACAGTTCTTTCTCTGGATGTGGATAGCGTTCTTTCTCCTAAGTCCCTCTGGATTGTCCTAGAACTCTGCTCTTTCTGACTAAAGTCTAGCATTTTAACAACTTCACTATGTTGCAGCTTCTTCTTTTTTTTTTTCCACTGACATTGTGGATGTTGCTCTTAGTTGTAGGCTTTTGAGGCAGGCTGCTGAAGTGCAGGAGAGCCTGGGAAGTGGGAGGCTTGGGCCCTGAATCTAGCTGCCTGCTTGCCTCACCTTCTCAGGCCTGTGGGAGAGAAAAAAAGCCAGGGAAGGTCCACCTTCCCACCTTTCCTGGGGAGCCAAGTGGAATTTGAAACCCTGTAGGCTCTGCGAGTACAAATCCCCCTCCTGAGACTCTCTCCTCTGACCCAAAGACACAAGGTAATCCTGTCCTCCTGCCAGCCTACCTCAGGGTTCAGACCCACATCCCTCTGCTTCTCAGACCTGCCCTTTACTTTGCATTTGCTCTTCGCCTTGGAAGGCTTGGGAACAGGTGTCTTCTCCTGGATTACCTTTCACCTGGGACTGTTAAGATGTATTTGTCTTCAGCAGGAGACCTTTAAAGGGAAAGGCCCTATTGTCACTGGAGGCTTCCATTGGGGAGCTTTGGTTTCACCTCCTTGCCAGCAAGGAGTGGGCTTACTGGTTTTAAGGGGGTCAGGGAATTTGTTTTTGCTTTATTCACTTTTATCTTTTTCCTTCCACAGCAAGGGGAGAGAGGAAGAGAATGGATTATTATTATCATTATTTTTTGAGAACACTGGCACTAGGGTATTAGCGATTACAGCGATCATAGATTTAGAGAAGGATGAGGTCTCAGAAGTCCCCTCCTCTCTACCCCCACATTTCATATATGAGGAAACTGGAGCCCAAAATGGTGAAGGAACTTGGAGTGGGTAAGTGGCAGAATTGGAATAATGACTGGCATTTATATCACCCTTTAAGGTTTATAACTTAACTTTACTTAATTCACATTTGACGCATATAACGTCTCTGTGAAATAAGTAGTTTAAGTGTTATCCCCATTTTATAGGAAACTGAGGTTCAGGAAAGCTAAGTAATTTGCCTTGAGTCTACCAGGAACCAAATAGCTCATTAATGCTACCACTTTACTGGAGAAAGCATTTTTCTGGTTTCGACAATCTCCGAGTATTTTGAGTCATGGGAGAAAACAGAGAAATCCTAGTGCTGGGTAATGGAGAGGTCCTGAACCTGGATTCCCTCACTGGTTTGTATGTCCAGATAGTATTTAAGCTAGGGAGTACCTGAGACAGGACTCACACCCAGGTCTTAGCTCTAAAGGACAGAGACTCTTTAGAGTTCAGGGTGATGATCAATCTCAAGCTCAAGCTCAACTACTCCAACACCCTATTTCCTCCAGCTATTTTGCACATGCTGTTATTTTGCTCAGTCATTTCTGACTTTTCATGACCCCCCATGAATCATATCTATCCGTAGGACTTTTTTGGAAAATATATTGGAGTTGCCATTATTTTTTTTTCCAGTGCTACCACTCACTACCCATGTGATCTTGGAAATTACCTCTCTGGGAATGAATTTTCCTCCTATGTAAAATGTAATCCCCCTCCAAAAGCAAAAAACAAACAAACAAACAACAAAAAAAACCAGCCTCAGATACTTCCTAGCTATGTGACCTTGGCTCAGTGGATAGAGAACCAGGCCTAGAGATAGGAGGAGGTCCTGGATTCAAATCTGACCGTAGATACTTCCTGGCTGTGTAATCCTGGACAAGTCAATTTATCCCCAGTTGCTTAATATTGATTCTAAGACAAAAGGTAAGAGTTAAAAAAAAATGATAATAGTGGCTCCATATTTCTAAAGCCAAAAGGGGAGGGGGGGGGGATAAACATTTACTAAGTGCCTATTTTGTGCCAAACACTGTGTTAAGCATTTTAGAAATATGATCTGATTTGATAAGATCTAGAAAACACTTTCTCATTTCCTCACAACCACCCATAGGAAAAATATTTTTGTTCATTTGCATCCTACTCTTGGTGATCCCACTTGGGGTTTGTTTCCTTAGCAAAAATACTGGAGTGGTTTACCATTTCCTTCTCCAATTTATTCTACGGAGGAAGAAACTAAGTTAAACAGATTAAGTGACTTGTTCAGGGCCAGCCAGCTAGTAAATGTCCGAGGCCACATTTGAACTCAAGAAGATGAGTCTTCCTGACTCCAGGCCCAGTACTCTTGCTACTGAACCATCTAGCTGCCCCAGGGTAAATATTACAAGTATTACTATTTCCATTTTAATGGGAGAAGTTAAAGGGCAGTATCACGAAAATCTAGGGAGAAAATAAGACTCAAGGAGAAAAGAGTGACTTTCAGTGCCAGAATTTGGAGGAGGTGAGGGGCTTTCCACTCTACTACCATATTTAAACTACAAACTAAGAGGCCCCAACTATCTGTATTCTAAAAGTTCACTTGCAAATTCAAATGCCTTTTCTCAAAGAAATAAAGTTATTGGAGTTCAGAATGCAAATTATAAACTAGGACTGAGGACAGAAGGTTTTGTGGAATTGGTATATGATTTGAACTGGGCCTTGACAGAAAGGTTAGGTCTTAGACTCGTTTGAGGTAGGGAAAGACTCAACAGAAAGTAGAAATAGAAAAGGCAAATTCCGGGACTAAAAAAAGCAGACTAGATTATAAAGGGAAATAATTGGAGAAAATGAGCTTAGAGGGATGGGAAGATACAAAATTATGGAAGTCCTTGAATTCAAGGGAAAGGAATTGAAATATAATTTTTTTAAACAGCAGGGAGCAACTGATAGTTTTTGACTGGGTAGGTTCGATGTGTGCAAACTTGGGGTTTAGGAAGATTATTAGGACAACAGAGGATAAAATGAATTAATGGGAGTGGAGATTATAGTGATTATTTTGGTATGAGTAATGAAAACTAGGTCCTGGATGTGATAATATAGGCTAAAGGACTGATAAGAGAGATATAATGAAAGATGAATCTATAGGACATGTTATGTGGTGGGAAATAGCGGGGAGAACAAGGTGTCAAGAATGATTTCCAATATCTCTTTCTGGATAATGATGGTAGGGGAAATATAGAGTAGATGAACACTGGAGCTATTCTTGAAAGAATGATCAGTTTTAGATATGCTGAATATGAGGTGATGCTGAAATGCTTAGGCACAACATAATAGAGAGTGCAGCCATCTAAGAAAGAAAAGATAGTGTGATATAAAAGAAGATTGTTCATTTGACTTGAAGTCAAGAGGGATCTGGATTGGAATCCTGCCTTGGATACTTTATGACTATGTGAAGATAGCACTTAACCTCTGCAATCTTTGGTCTCCTCATTTGTGAAATGGAGATGGTAATTACACTTCCAGTTCTGAGTGTCAATAGCATTCATGAGCTAGAAAGTGCCCCAAGGAGAATTACTAAAACAACAATGACTTTGAGACCATACCATGCCAGGAGCAATTGAAGGCACTGAGGATGTTGAGAAGATTGGAGGACCTGAGAGTTTTAAGTTTTTGAAAGGGTGTTACATGGAAGAAGAATGAAACTTTCCCAAAGGGCTATAAAACTATGCATATCCTTTAACCCAGCGATACCACTATTAGGTTTGTATCCCAAAGAAATCAAAGATAGGGGAAAATAATCTACTTGTGTAAAAATATTTATAGCAGCTCTTTTTGTGGTGGTAAAGAATTAGAAACTGAGGGAATGCCCATCAGTTGGAGAATGGTTGAATAAATTATGGTATATGATAGTAATACAATATTATTGTGCAATAAGATATGACAAACAGGATGATTTCAGAAAAACCTGGAAAGACTTACATGGACTGATGCAAAGTGAAGTGAGCAGAACCAGGAGAATGTTGTACACCGTAAGAGCTCTATTATATGGATGTTCAGCTGTGAATGACTCAACTATCATCAGCAATGCAAGGATCCAAGACAACACTAAGAGACTCATGTTGAAAAATGCTATTCACCTCCATAGAAGGAAAGATGGAGTCTGAATGTAGGTGGAAGCATACCATTTTCCAATTTATTTCCCTTATGACTTTTTTCTTCTACATGCAACATGTCTTCTTTTACAACATGAAGAATTTGGAAATATGTATTACATGATAACATACATATAACCTATATTAGATAATTTGCCATCCCAAGAAGGGGAAACAGGAGGGAGAGAATTTGACAAAATTCCAGAAAACAAATGTCAAAAATTGTTTCTACATATAATAGGAGGAACATATAATAAAACATTACTGGAGAAACAAAAAACACACAAACAAAAAGGACGGATTAAACTTGTTTTACTTGGTCCTAGAAACTGGTAACATTAGGTTTAGTTAGTTTAAATGAGAAAATGGGGACAACTAGGTAGCACAGTAGATAGAGCGCCAGGCCTAGAATCAGGAGGACCTGGGTTCAAATTTGGCCTTAGATACTTCCTGTGTGACCCTTGGCAAGTCATGTAATCCCTGATTGCCTAGCCCTTACTCTCTTCTGTCCTAGCAGTAATTCTAAGACAGAAAGTAAGAGTTCAAAAAAATAGATCTAAGGAAAAATGTAAAATTATGAAATCCTGAGATGTCTCTAAAATGTTTAGTAAGCCTTATAGCACTGTATAAATATAAATATTATTTATTTGTGTTGGAGTCAGATTTGGGCATCATTTGTACATAGCATCATTATCACCTATGGGGTAGTTCAAAACCTATAATTTCTTCAGTGCTTGGTAAATAGATATGTTGGAGTAGAGGTTGGATGGTCTTTCATCAAAGATGTGGTAGGATGGAATTTCTTTTCAGATTCATGTTGGACTAGATAACCTCTGAGATTATACTTCTGGAAGTAAATATGTTTGGGTTAATTGCTAGTGGAACTGGACCACAGGGGACAACCCCTTATTACAATAGAAGAAATACAATTATTGGGGGCTGGAGCCATGGGCAGAGAACGCAAACCTCTCTCCCCGCCCCAAACCTTCTTAAGGGTCTGGAGAACCTTGGAAGAGGAGTAGCTTTAAGGCAATCACAGCTAGTATGGTTAGGGTTACACTGGCTATGTGGCCCTAGTTAAGCCCCCTCAAAGAACCTTGGTTTCCTGTTGTTAGTAAAATGAACATTATACCCGTGTGACCTGGTGCCCAGGGGTCTCTTCTTGTAAGGGGCTCCAGCTCTAGGCTCATTCGTAACCAGATTAGTTTTAAAAGAAAAGAAGGGTGGGTGGAGTGGGCTGATCCCAAAAGAGGGTGGAAGAATTAGGTCTTTCTTTCATCCCTAAACTCTAGGGAAATCTCTCAAATAAAGCTTAGGTATGACATGTGTCTAAGGCTTCCCCCAAATGTGGGCAACAGGGTCCCTTCTAGAAAAGGCACCCAGTGTACAATAGAGGTATCTGGCACAGAAATTACTTAAATCACAAAAGATTCACAGGTGCATGGTAATAAATACAGGAACATGAAACACCCAATTAGTACTTTTCTTTCATTCTATACCTCATCAAAGGTAAAGGTGCTTAGTTAGACCGTTAAGCAAATAGTTCAAATTCACCTTTGGTGTTTACTGTCCATGCAACTCTCAAAATTCAGAAAAAACATGTGAAGTACAAAGAACATTTTCCAGAAGCAGAGGGTCTTGGTTTATATCTTGTCTCAGATGCTCAGGACCTATGTGACCTTGGACAAGTTATTTAACCTAGATAGTTTTCAGTTTCCCTAACTGTAAAATTTTTACTCATGTGTGTGTGTAGGGGGGGTGAAGGGGGGTGGCGGTGGTGGGGAGGGTTGGAGTGGGGTTCGAGGCTCTAATATCCCTTCCAGCCCAAGATCTAAGATCCTCTGACCTCTGAGCATTCTGGTAATGGCTCTCTTCAGTCCTTCAGTTACCAGATGATTTAGGAGCTAGAAATCTTGTCCTCTGATTGCAAGCTGTAATAACAACCTTCTCCTGCCAGGCAACTGGAAACAGACTGAAGACCTCTCAAACTCACAAGGCAGTCACGAAAGCTGGAAAACATTCATTTTTTAGGATTGCTGAGCTGTGCTCTGTGCACACTAGCCTGTGCTTAGAAAAAAAAAGAAAGAAAGAAACAAAAACAAATGATAGCAGAAGGCAGCCTGAGACTTGCTCTCTAATTCACCTAGGCTAGGATAAGCTTATTTCCATTGCTTAGGCAGTGGTCCCCAAACTTTTTTGGCCTACCGTCCCCTTTCCAGAAAAAATATTACTTAGCCCCCTGGAAATTAATTTTTAAAAAATTTTAGTAGCAATTAATAGGAAAGATAAATGCACCTGTGGCCATCACCACCTTCCTGGATTGCTGCAGCACCCACCAGGGGGTGGTGGCGCCCACTTTGGGAATCACTGGAGAGCTTTTAAAGCAAGCTGCTATTGCCACTGAGAAGTCATTCAGTGGTTCAGTAATACCCTACTTCTTGTGACCCCATGGACGATGGGCTTTTTTGGGGGGCGAAAATACTGAAGTGGTTTGCCATTTCCTTATGTAGTTTTTTTAGGCAGGGTTTAGGTGACTTGCTCCGGATCCTGAAGTATCTAAAGTCAGATCTAAACTCTGGTCTTTGTGACCCCAGGCATAGTGCTCTTTCCATTCCCTCCCCCC